>NC_084804.1:12659733-12836905 GCF_963583255.1 Pyrus communis | reverse complement strand
AGGCTTATGCTCTGAACTTGTGTCACACTTACGCTAGCACTTGTTTCTATTACGTTTTGTATGCTAGTTTTTATTATTCGTATTATTTACATTACCATTTTATTAGCTTCCGCACTGTGCACATGGCTACGTCACTTCCACGTGACGGCCAGCACGCCCTGGTCTCGACCGCGGTGTGTCATATTATCTGGGGGAAGAATTTACAAAAATCATTAATTGGTACGTTTATTTGCAATTTTGGTACGTTTGATTTGACACGTATTGTTAATATTGATATATTATTTTTATTTTGGTTCGTTTTATTTTGTACACATTGTGTATTGGTACGTTTATATTATTCTCAATCCTATTTTCTCTTAACGTACTAAAAGAAAAACTTATTTCGGTACGTTTGATTTTGGGGATTTAAAAATATTTTAAACTATTTTGGAAAGAAAATATCTTAAATCGTAGATAATTATTGTGAAAATAAATTGAATCTAACCAACTTTTTTTTTTTTTTTTTTTTTTTACAATTATCTCTAACGGAGAGGAAAGTGTAATCAAAAGGCTAGAAAAACTTATTTCGGTAAGTTTGATTTTGGGGATTTAAAAATATTTTAAACTATTTTGGAAAGAAAATATCTTAAATGGTAGATAATTATTGCTAAATTGTAGCATTATTGTGAAAATAAATTGAATCTAACCAACTTTTTTTTTTAATTTTTTTTTTTAACAATTATCTCTAACGGAGGAAAGTGTAATCAAAAGGCTAGATTATAGGAAATTTAATACAATATAATGTGCATATAGCACCAAAACTATGACAAAAAAAAGTTTAATCAAATCACTAAAAGACATGAATGTTTGATTTAGAAAATTCAAAACTGAGGTGTCTATATCAAAAGATCTCTAATTTGATTAACTAAACAACTGATGATAAGTCATTAATAGATCCTGGAAGCAATGACAAATGAAGATCATAAATTGATAAAAGAAAACTCGATATAATTGACTTCTCATTCAATCTGTTTGATTTTTATCGCGTTTATAACCCGATACATTGTTACAATCTGACATTGCTCATACAAATTTTGAGTAATTCATGAGCAAACGAATCATAAAGACATGTTTTACAACAGAAATTAAATGCTCCTGTGGAAACAACATTGTACTATGCAACTTGTAGTTTTACAAGGAAGAAGTACTTCCACACCGTGATGCTACCACTCCATTGTGCCTTGAGCTCGAACCCCATTCCATGGCTTCTGCCACAGCGCGTTGGCGTTCAGTTACACTGTCTTCGAGCTGAGAATCCTCGTTTATGACCATTGTTTGATCCGGTGATGGAGAGGGAAGGCTGCTTACAGGCGAGGTAGCTGTGTCCGGACCTGTCCCGAGGACACTAAGAGCACTGACCACATCACTTATCAAGGGACGAACAGGTGCTTCCTCGTGGAGGCACATTGCTGCAACTGCCATGGCTTGATTTAGTGCTCTCACAGGAAAGTTTCCTTGAAGAAGTGGATCAGCTAGTTCTGGATACCTATTAGGATCCTTGAATACTGGTTGTGCCTGTTATAGATAAAAAAATTATGATAAAAAGTGTCAAAAGATTTCACAGAGACGGACTAGCAGCCTACTACTAATTAGTCGAACATGATATTGTTCATAACTTAACCACCTGCATAATCTAGCAGGTGTGAGCCTCGGTGTTATACTAGTGAAATCATTTATGTACCGTGTATTATTTTGTCAAGTATCCGGCGATTCTTCAACGCAAAGCACATGAATAAGAATTAAGAAGAAAAATATGCAGGGATATTTACCCAAGCAACTAGATTTTGCTCCCTGGTTGATAGTGTGGTGTCAATTGCTCTTCTTCCAGTGATCAATTCCAACAACACAACTCCGAAACTGTAGACATCGGACTTGACCGTGAGCTGTCCTGTTCTTTGATACTCAGGGGCACAATAACCATATGTTCCCATTACTCTTGAAGATACATGAGTCTTGTCTCCAGTAGGTCCAAGCTTAGCTAAACCAAAATCGGAGAGTTTTGCATTGAAATCATTGTCGAGTAAAATGTTGGAAGATTTTAAATCGCGGTAGATAACAGGTGGATTTGCCTCGTCATGCAAGTATTCTAGTCCCTTGGCAGCTCCCAGAGCTATTCTCATTCTTTTGAACCAATCTAGTGGCTTCTGGGCTTCCGGAAGATCTGAAAATTAAGATACGAAACATGAGAAACCGGGTTTAAGCCCTTTGCGGATACAAATGGAAGTAGCTGCAAGATGGAGGGAAAAATCAGTTTACAAACACATCAAAATAGTACCTAGTAAATGGTCTTCCACAGATCCCAAGGGCATGTACTCGTAGACAAGAAGTCTCTGATCACCGTCTGCACAATATCCGATAAGATTTACTAAATTTTCGTGGTGTAAGAGGCTCAACATCAACACCTCGACAAGAAACTCTCGGTTTCCTTGCAAGCCATTCCTGTCAAGTTGCTTCACAGCCACAACCTGTTCTGTTTTGTCAAGTTTTCCCTTGTAAACTCTTCCAAATCCGCCCTCTCCAATGAGGCATTCTTGCCTGAAGTTCTTGGTCGCTGTCGCCAATTCCCGGAATGTGAAAGTTTGCGCAGCAATGTTGTTGTGGTTTACGGGTTCTTTATTGACATTATGGGCATTGGTTGCTGGATTCTCAGCTGGTGGTGTAGGTTTTGGTTTAGGAACTTCTGCTTATACATAACCAATAATTAGAAAGCTAATAATTTGCCATACGAAAGCGTAAAAAATCAGAAGAGCAAGATTTGTGATGCAAAACACAGAAGGCAAAAATCTAATTTTCAACGATGCTGGGAAGGCTGCATTGGCAAATCATTTCGTCACACGAAAAAATCACACGTTACCACAATTTTTATTCGTCAGAAAGGCACAAAAAATCCGACCTACCAGCTGGGGGCGGCCGAGGCTGTTGTGCTGGTGGGACATTGTGTTCCTTCTGAGAAACAGTGGTAGGCAATTGTGCTCTCCTCCCACTATTTGATCTTGTGTTAGATGATTTCTTTTCATGGGATGAAAAGCAAGAAAAGCAACTCATCTTACGCGCAATATAATCGCTTGAAATCTTATAAAAAGTCCTTGCAAATTAAAAAATCTCAGTTTATGATCCATGCAATGTTGCATTCAGGCCCAAACTTTTCGATATGATCAACTGCAGATAAAAAGTTGATCACGAAGATCTCCCGAAAAACGAAAGGAATTCTCACAACTCGGTGAGGATACGGAATGCTGGGTAGGCTCAAAAGAAGTGTGTCATGAATCTAATTGGAATGCATGGAAAGGGAAGAGGGGGTTATAACCATGAAACCGAAAAAACAAGATTTTGAGTACAACCATGTTTGAATCTCTAGAGCAACTACCAGAAAACTGAAACCATCAAGAAACTAACAGAATCAACAAACTTCCAGGCATGCAAAACAAAAACCGTCGTTACGATTTCCCGGAAAAAAATGGTGAAAGTGTAGGTCAGCAAGAAACCAAAAATAGGTTAATTACATATCTTTTGGTGTTTCCGCAGAGCATGGAAAAGAAGAAGAAAAATGAGGCTGTCAAAGTGTCTGAATTATAAACAGAAAAACGTCGGACCCAAATCTGCTTAATTAATTATTAATTCCCAAAAAAAGAAAGCTTAATTATTATCTATGGTGCAGGTGGCCCTCTACCACAGTGGTGTAGAAGAATGATCCTTGCATGATGATGGGGGTTCGAACCCTCAAATGGCAAACTAATTCTAACTTAACAACAATATCGCTCAACTTTAAAAAAAAAAAAAAAAAAAAAATCTGGGGTGGATATGGTGTTGTTTAGCATTATTGGATTTTTCTAGCTCAGTTAAATATAAAAGATGAAAATAGAAATAGGCCAAATCATGATTTTAGTGCTGTAGTTTGAGCGAAGTTCAGCTTCGGTCTTATTTTAACTTTGTGTTCGATTTAACCATTGTTATTTACTAGTTGTAGCTCACTTTGTGACATGTATGTGAAGGTAAATTAGACCTTTTTGAAGCATAAAAACATTACAAACATGCCATTAACGTGACAAATTTGTTGAAAAAGTGACATAATTGTTCTTGTAATAGCCCGTCCCGGAAATTTTTAAAAACGTACGCGTGAAAAGACGATTTTACCCCTAGTTCGATTTTTTTACGTTTTGTGTTATGTTTTTGGGTTTTGTTGGCATGTTTTGGGCCACACACACTCTCCCACACTCCACACCCTTTTCTCCCTATTCCTGCGCCCTGTCCCGAGCTCCATTCCTTTCCCATTTTCCTTCCAACGTACGGACACACACACAAACACATCAAACCTTCACAAATCGAAGAAATAAAGTACATATTCATGCTCGTGAGGCTCGTAGGAGTCCAACCATACCCATTTCAGTTAAAGATACCTTCGTTTTCACGTCGAACTCGGGATATCCGATTTTGGGTACTGTTCATGCACACGTAATTTCTTATGTTTTTGGGAATTTCAAGCTTGTAGGAAGCTTGGTGAGGTCCCTAGGAGGCTCGGGGTGGTTCGTTTGAAGGATTTGGACGTCGGGATAGTGGGTTTCGAGGTTGGCCGGAATTGGGGTGATTTTCCAGGTGAGATTTTGTGGATTTTAGCACTTGAAAGTGGTATGATTTTGTTCCTCTCGTTGTAAGCTTCATTTTGGTACCAATTTTGTGAAATTTGGTTGAAAAACAAAGAAGATATCGTGATTTAAAGTTTTCCCAATTTTCCGGATCCGGCGACGGCGCCGGAGTCTCGCCGGAGAAGACGACGGAATATTCCGTCAAAACTGATGGAATATTCCTAACGCCGTTGACGGTTACCGTTAGGGATAATGGAATATTCCTGACGGCGTCAACTGACGCCGTTAGCGTGCCAGGCACGTGCCTGCGCGTGGCTTACGCGTGTGGCTGGGCCTTGGCAGGCGCGTGGGGGCGCGTGCGGCGGTGAAAAATTATTTTAAAAATATGGGGATGTTCCTGAGGTTGAGTAGATCACGTTGGTGTATTCATACACCCCATTTGAGCATTGTATGAGAAGTTATTTCTAAAGGTTGGTTATGTGCTTTAAAATTAACATTTTTGTAGTTGTTTCACATATAGGTGAATCCTATCTCGAGGACGAGCGTGGTCACTCGAGGCAGGGGGTTACGACCCTTCCACATACCAGTGAGTGGGCTTTTGGTTTTCCGTATATACCTATATACTTATATTTTTCCCAGAAAGTGGTTTAAACGTTTATTAGTTATATGCCATATATTATATTGCCATTTGTTATGCATGGTTAGTTGCATTTATATATGTATATGTATTGGTGATGCGGACGCACAGGTAAGTGCCAGGTAAGTGTAATTTATGTTTACATTCAGTAGTGATGTGAGATGCATAGAGAGCTCATAACCTGCACCCCCGGTGTTAGTGCTCCCGCCCAGAGTAGGGCACAGTCCTTCACGTGATGTTCACCTCCCGCACCACACGCTCAGCTTGGATCCAAGTTAGGTGCACAGTCTTGTCGTACAGACCACTTTAGGTGGTTCCGACTCGTAGGTGACCCGCGATTATTCGCCCAGCCTTCACGTGATCGTAGCACTTGAGCGTATATATATATTACACCCAGGCCTGTCGTACAGACCACTTTAGGTGGTTCCGACTCGTGTGCAGGTCTAGTTACTGAGATTGAGACTTGAGCTCTAGATTCAGCCGTACAGGTCACGTTAGGTGACTCCGGCTGACAGTTTATATGATGTTGATATGATTTTACCTGAGCACTTGCATTTCATTTTGAGGTTTTGGCATAACATATTCTTAAGCATGATTGGTATATATATATATATATATATATATATATATATATATATATATATATATATATATATCTATTTCCTGGGAAGTATACAGGTTTTACGGCGAGGGGTTAGAACTTATTTATTAAATGGATTTCGAAAAGCTTTGTTTTTGCCCACTCACGCTTTTGTTTTGCGCCCCTCCAGGTTCTAGTTGACTAGCACGTTTGGTGGTTTCCCTGAGGATTTTCCCGGCATATCTAACAGACGATCACCAGCGTAGGACCACCTTCGGGTGTACTTTTGTTGCGTCATTTTCTCCCGGACTGCTTAGGCTCTATGCTCTGAACTTAGCGTCACACTTACGCTTGCACTTATTATTACTTTATGTAAAACCAGTTTTTATTTATTCGTATTACTATTTCCATTATTATTTTATTAGCTTCCGCACTGTGCACATGGTTACGTCACTTCCATGTGACGGCCAGCATGCCCTGATCTCGATCGGGGTGTGTCAGTTCTGATATTGTGACGATTAGTAAACTATGTAACAATTGAGAGTACATGGATCAAAATAGAACTTCGTTAAAACTACATAACCAAAATCACCACATCCATTTATTCATGCAATCCAACCTTTTCACATAAAAATAAATATTCAAGCCACATTATTAATTACATACATTACATAGAGATACCACTCGACAACCCACCCTCCCCTTCAATTTTTCCCAACTATTTAGGAAGCATTAACCGAAATCTTCACACCAGCATCGCAGTGGCCAGGGACGGTGCAGATAAAGTAGTTGAGTCCCTTCGATAATTTGACGGGATCTTTGCCAGTGGTGAATGTCCTAGAGCTTGAAGAAACACTACAACTACTATATTCATTGGCATCAACAACTGCCACATTGTGGAGGGATGGATCATAGTTGAAAACTGCACAAAAATAAGTTTCCCATGTGTAAAACGAATCAAAACACCGCATATCGCTAAAGAGAAAATTGTATAATGAATGTTCTAGCTAGTATTACCAAGTTCATCGCCGGCTTTGAACTTCTTTCCATCTGTCCAGTTTTCGACGTTGAAAGTCCACCCAGATTTGTCACCAACTGTGAAGGTGGTTTTTTTAGCAGACACAATGGTGAGGAAGAGAAAGAGGAGATGAACATTGGCTTGAGTTGCACTGCATCTTCCCTGGTGAGACATTCTTGATGTGATGATATGATAAAATTATCACATATAAGGTTTTCTTATATAATAAAAAGATTGAGGGAATGCAAAGAATGTCGCATATCGGAAGTTTACCAAACTTTAAAACATTAATTCAATAAAAATGGCGCTTATTTTTTGTTTATTCACTTTTCCATAAAATAAAAAGAAGTACTTGAGAATATACGTTGGACCTTTTTGGATCCATCGAAAAGTGAATAAGAAAAAATAAGCAGTGGATTTTGAAACCATGATGCTTATGTATATAGTTCCCTTTATAATTAGCAATTAATCATTCCTTCACGGGTCTTGTATGAAGCCAATAAAGAATCAATAGGAACCCAAAATAAAGATATTCCGGGCTCGTTTGGTGGTGGTTGGATGGGAAGCTGGTATGCTCATAAGTTTTTGTTAAACATCACAAATTGTAATTAAAGTTGAAGAGCTTCGGGGAAAAACATTAAGGGGTCTTTTTATATGTACTCCAGCAGAGTGTTTTTGATCGTTTGAAAGCGCTCCTCGGTCGTCTAAAGCAAAATTTGCACAAGAGTATCTCCTGAATTTCTTATGAACTTGTATTTTACATTTGAATTGCCCCTAATAATTCTTATATTTTTATTGAGGATAAAGAATTAGACCCCTAATGAATTTGAAAAGGACCTTTAAGTTTCACCAAGTACTTGAACCAGTATTGCAAATTTGCAAAGGACTTGAAACTTAAGAAGTAAGAAAAATTACTATTCAATCTTTTATATCTTTTTCAGAAAGAAATTAAAATTTTAAAATTTTATTACTACAAATGTTTTTTGACTGAAAAATTGCAACCAGCACTATCTTATCCATGGTCACCAATTTGACAAAGGATCCTTTTCTTCCTTTTAACTTCATGTCTTAAGATATGGACACTATTGAATCGAATCCTATGCCAATATGTAAATTTTGGATCCTGTAACCCCAAAATTAAGTAATTATAATGTTAAATTAGTGTTCTTCAATTGTGAGCGTGACTTGGAAAACTGGCATTGAGAGAAAAGCCTTGTTCTCACATGAAAGCATTAAGCCGTTGGAACCAAGTTCAAGGGGCTTGTCATCTACCTCAGGTATGAATTCTAAATCTTGTGCGGTCGCAACCATACTTCTGGTTTCTAATGTTTGTAGTACGGTATTGGGTTTGTGTAGACCTGGGGACGCGACATGGATTGTCGTTCAGGATTTGGGGCATGAAAAGGATCTTGTTGATATATTGTTTTCTTCTGGTATGCTATACGTCTTGTTTATGGCGGGTAGAAGCAATAGCAATGACATCGTGACAACAGCTCGCACCGTAAACTTGGGAGATAATAACCATGCAGTGCCACTGAAATTGGTCTATGGGAATAAAGAAGAGCGCATAGAAACCACCTTTGAATTTCATGATGACTTTTATATATTCATAAAGGATTTACAACTTACATTTGCTAGAATCAACAATAAAGAATGAAGTCTTGGTGATTCATCAAATGAAAGATTACTTGGTGCAAGTTTTGTAACCCCCTCCCCTCCCTTGCTACAAAAGTCGAAAAGAAATAGGATGTTGAAAGCAGGAAGTACCCTGGCTTATTTCGAAGTGCAACTGGAATTTTAAGCAAAAAAATAATTGCATGATAATATAGAGATATTAACAGTTATCACAGGAAGAAACATATTCTCCCAAAACAAACTTTTAACAACGTCATGCAGGAATACATGCAGACCTTTATTAAGAACTCTGATATCCATGTCCTTCTCATGGTAAACCACTGGACTTTTAAAACCTTTAAACAAAATGCAGCATGCCCTGTTTTCCATCTGTTTTCCATCTAAACACATTAAAAAAGGGAAAATTTAATGAAAAGCTCCCGGTACTGTTCACTTTAACGAAAAACCATATTTTTACACTCAAAAGTCAATCTTGGTACTATTCACCTTACCTTTTATTTTGTCCTTATTGTTAAAATTCAAAGTATTCAAACCCTTTTAATTAATTTTCCTTTAAAAAAACTAATGATTACATAATAATTGTAAGAAACAATGTTGAGAACCGTCAACAGGCCAATGAATGTGTACATAGTTATGGATTTTGTATGTGTAGGTCCTTTTACAAGACAAACCAAGGATCTTTACCTCACCTTAGTGAAGTTCTTGTTCGACAATATAATAGGAAATGTGATGTATTCCTTCAGTACGTATTGGATCAGATTGTATCGATCAGCAGCTGAGTGAATCGAACCACCTGACACAAAGCCCATAATGTGGAGCCGAGGAAACCTACAACAGAACACACGCAAAGAAGAGAGCTTTAGAATGACTACTAGCTCACCCCAATCATCCAATTCTAAGCAGCGAAAACAAACATCTGACAGCATAGGAACATATTTCTTCTAAGTCCTAGTTTGGTACTGAGGTGATTTTGAAAAAAAAAGTGGCAATAAAAAAAAGCTGAGAGCTTTTTTATGTTTTGTAAACATTCAGCTTCAGCTTTTTTTTCACAGTTTTGAGTGAAAAAAAACCAAAAACACAAAAATGCAAAACCCAACTTTGAAAAACCAGATTTTTTTTTCACATTTGTTTTACATAAAAGTTTATCAAACACTATAACACTACTTTTTTTTTTTTTTTTTCAAATGAACTTTTACAAAAAAATTTACCAAACATATGACATTTTATCGTTTACCTCTGTTGAAGTGACTTCACCTTTTCTAACATGATTGTGGCATCACAACTAGTTGTTAAAGAAGTTTCAAGGAACTGTCCAACAAGAACCAAGAAAGTTCATCTTTTTTAAAGGAATCTTTGCCTCCCTTGGATCTATTCAACCAACAATGGCAAGGACCTGTACATTAATATGAAACTAAATAAGTACATAAAAAAGATCAAGCAACCGACATTTGCAAAAACATTTCTTGAATCTTAACATAGAAGAAATGAGTACCTTCGAGCACATTTAATGAAGGACAAAAGATCAAGCTCATCAGTACGCTCGTGTGATACTTTTGACGTGGTTGAGAGCCTAAAAGAGACTGTCAATCAGAGGGCAAAACTCCAATTACATAAAAAAAAAAAAAAAAAAAAAAAAACAACAACAACAACAACACCAACGGAAACTTACAAACTAAAAATTGACTGAGCCAAGCAACAATTGAACCTAGAACAAACAATATGACCATGTCACAAAACCACAGGTGAAATTCAACTTAAAATTACCACTTAGCACAAAATCCACATTGTGAAATCTCTGTATCAATTCTTTCCACAGCATGTGAATGTGGAATTATGGACAAAGCCGATAACTTGGTAACCAATCCACATTGTAGAAGATGATCACCTGCACCAACACATCAAAGATTCAATTTTTAAATCTCAAATGAACTTTTCTAGACTTCTGCTTCCTAAATTTCAACAAATTGCAAGTAAAAGTGAGTTTCTTTCATGCCAAAATTGAATTATATAATTCATATGAGATTGTAGGAACTGTTAATTCAGTTTATATGTGGAGGGTGAAGCTTACCGGAGTGAATTCGAGGCAAAATTCGTGAGATTTCTCTGAAACGCTTATATCTGAGAGCCATTTTTGTAACGGAAACATGTGGTTTCTCTGGCTGTGGGCGTTGGGGTTTTGGTTCGACGTCAATGGCCGAAGGCGGGGTTTTAATCTTTTTGGGCTTATGGTTTAAGCCCTTTTGAGGGTTTTAGGATTGGATTGGACCATTTGGACTAGAACCAAAAAAATCCCATTTGGCCCAAAATATTATAAAAAAAAAAAAAAAAAAAAAAAGGTTCATAATGCAAACTTCCCCGGGGGGGGGGGGTTATTTTCAATTGGAATTTTGAGACATTTTAATTATTTTAATGAATCTAGGGGCATTCAATCAGGATTTTAAGTGATTCTCCGAAATTCAAGGTGTATTCAATCAGAATTTTAAGATATTTTATTAAAATCCTTAAAAATCTGAGTGTATTCAATTAGGATTTTGAAGAAGTTTATAACATTCTAGGTGTATTCAATTAGAAATTGATTTTAAATGATTTGAGAAAGTTGGGGAATTAGAGGTAATTGGACAGATTTCGCAGTGTATTTTAAGCATCCACAAATCTCACATTTTCCCATGAGATTTTGAGGGAATTGAATCAAAATTTTATATGGAATCTCTACAAATCAATTAAACTCCAAAAAAAATCCATTAAAAACTCTCAAATTCTTGATCGAATACACCCCCATCTTCTGTTTCTGTTTCTTGAATGTCTTTCTCTCTCATATGTGATTAGTTATGTATGCAAGATAAATGAATAGTTCAACTCTTTATCCGCTCTTAAAAGTTTTTTAACTTTCTGATGTGAGACAATTATCACATTTTCACACGCTTTCTCATGTATAGCAAGTTTAACTAGGTGGCATGAACCACGTGTAGTCGTTAGGCTTCACATGTGTACAAACTTGTTTTGATACCATGAAAAATACGAGGTTCTACCTTCAAAACTAATTGTCAATTGGAGGAATAACTCAAGTCCTTATAGCTAGACGCTCTTGGCTCTTGCGAGGTCCATGTCGCGTGTATTTATCTTCGAATCGTCGTACCGGTGAGACTTAATCCCTTGTAATGTCCTCAAGAACCTTTAATATGAAATATGGAAAAATAAATAAAAGTGTGATTCCAAAGATTGAAATTGTTGAACTTGAGGATGTACATTTTGTAATAAATTTGAAAGTGTTTCCCACTGCCTACCCTTTAATCATGAAACGGTAAGCATGCAAAATTTTAACTTTGACAGATCTCTTTTTTCTGTCTTTGACTGAGATTAAGGTAAAAGTTACTATTTATATAGAGTTACCTTTTCAAAGTATAAACCACAAAACAAACATTAATTTTGGAAAAATAAATAACTCAAGACTTTGGTTGATGAAACAATGGCAATCAGTCTCTGATGATTTTTGTGTCAGTTTTAAGTTTACAACTCTACTTTTATTGATTTTTCAATATTGGTAATTCCTTTTCTGATTTGGCTTGCCTTATAAACTTAATGCAGGCATTTATATTTTTTATATAGAAGATAGAAAATTATGATGAAATCATGAAAATGAAGTTGTCTCACGAAGTTGACTTTCTGGGTTTGGATTTTCTTGAAAACTCTACATAAAACATTTAACATACAAATTATAATATATAATGCATGGTTCCAGTCTTAATTATATTGAAACCTTTTAAGATAAAACGCCATCATTCTTGCTGGGCTTGCAAGTTGTTAAGTTGATGACAATACCAGTGTTTGACCATTGACCTACTTTTTGAACTTTGTCAAATTTTGGGGTACATTTTTGTGTGATGCAAAGTGATAATATAACTTCGAAACCATAATATGAATTTGAAAACAAGGTAATATCATTAAAATTTATAATGAAACAGTGGCCATCCAATATGACCTCTCTCGCCTTAACTTCAGAGATTTTGCTAAACTTTTATTAGACTTACTCTTTTCATATATCGGAGTATGCTAGAAAATTTTGAAATTAATTATATATATGAAAGAGAAATCCTATTTTCAAAAGCAGAATGATAAAGCCTATGATTGGGAGCAGCTTACTCAGCAACAGGCAATGATACTGTTATCATTATCAAAATCATGACTTTAGTTTTGGTTGCTTGGTTGGAATCAGCTTTCTCGGATTTTGTATTTGAGAAGACAAAAGCCAAATTCCAAAAAGCCGATCAAATAATTTCAATTTCTCAGCAGGCAAAACAAAAGGTCCTCCCCTACCTTCACTGCTTCCACTACTGCATTTATCACAGAGAGATCTGACACCATTGCTTCCCTCACTCTTGAGCCTCAGATTTCTCTTCTTATTATCTCCCCTTTTTTTTCAGCTTTAAAGAATCATTACCATTCCATGCAATAAAGCCACATGCTACATCTGATTTTCTTCTTCCATTTTTTCCCAATATATACAAAGTATATGCATTTCTTTCTTCAATTTGAAGGGGTACTATGTAAACTCGCCAAAAAGTTTACAGAGGTTTCTTTTCTTTTCTTTTTTTTTCTTTTGAATGTGAAATGATAGCATCATAGCAGTTTTATGAGAAAAAACTTGTTAACCAATATTACCAAAAGTAAACTTGAGTTTTCATATATCTATTGACAATATATATGAACAAAAACCAAAATTTCACCATCAACACACAAAGCATTTCGAAATTTAAGATGCATAACTATTATAATTAATCAGAGAAAAGGAACAATCCCATTTATAATCTATACCACCACCCAAAATCATACCATCATCATCTATGTATATATATATATATATATATATGAAACAAATAGATGGTTATTACATAATATGAAATATTATTTATAACCCAAGTGTACTCTTGCTATACATTTCCAGCCCCAATATAAAAGCAAAAAAGAAGGAAAATAATAAAAGAAAAGGTAATGCTAATCAATACGGATGACGATAACAACAATTTAAAGGTAACAAACCTCATTCATCACTGAGGCACAAAGCAGTTTTACAACAATAACCAGAGATATGACAAACCATAATAACTGTTGCCGTTACAACTCCTTTCTTCTCTCTACCTTCACCATCTCTGCAGCTAGTTTGATATAGGGTTTGGTCCGCTAGGAACTTCATGAGCTTCAGCTCCAAACTCTCTTCTGGCACTCGGATTTGAAGACGACGTTGTAGTTGTAGGGTTTTTGGTGTTTTTTGGGTGGAAATTTATGGTAGACTTTGATGAGGGCTCGGAGAGAAGCCTTTTGCTTGTGATTGGTGATGCGGAGGAGGAGGAGGAGGCCATTGATGATGGACTGACAAGAAGAAGAAAAATGAAAAAAACTAGGGCAAGAAAGAGAAGCAAATTAGGGTTTACTTTGGTGGGGAATTCAGAGATGGATGGTGATGACGGCGGTGATGATGATGTTTTAGGTGCAGCTGCCATGCAATTTGGAAGAAGAAACCACCCCCCAAGAGCCCACAAGGGTTCAATATCCATGAACCAGCACCAAGGCTAGATAAGAATAAGGGAAGACCGAGATCTAGAGAGACAAAGAGAAAGGGATGATGATCAGAGAGAGAGAGAGAGCGAGAGACAAGGGAGAAAGAGAAGAAGAGAAGCTTCAGCAAAAGTGAGGAATATAAAGTAGGTTTTGAATTTTAATACACATTTGTATTTATGGGAGATTGAAGTTACAATGTGGCGGTGTTTAATTTATAAATATACTCAAGAATTTCTCACAGAGTTATAACTTATAAGATAGTGACAAGTAAATATAAAATTGTGGTGCCGAAACGGGGTAGTGAAATGACCAAAAAACCCTTGTAAAATGCAATGAAACGAAGACAAGTTAGTACTCATATGCACAAATTACTGAAATATTAAAGAGGAAAGGAAAAAGGCAATGCACTACCGAGAAAGGGAAGAGAGAGAGGTGGTGGCTTTTTCCTGTTTGGCCGGTTCCTCAAGAAATCTTTCTTTGACTTGGCGAACCCTAACAATGGAAAAATATACTGATTTTGTTCTTTGCGTTATTTTTCTTTTCATGAAGAGAATTCGTTTACCCTCCCTTCCATTCTTGCGTGCCTTGCACACTCGAATATTCTTGAGTTTGCTTTACATAAATTGCTAGCCACTATAATTTGTAATTTAAAGCCCAAAATTTGTTTATTACAACAAAAATAAGTCTAAAAATTGGTAAAAACCGTGAATTTACAAGTACTATAAGAGAATGAATAAACTCAAATAATTATATATATATATATATATATATATATGTGTGTGTGTGTGTGTGAATGTATTATTGTACGTACTATGTACTTTTTGAAATTCTTATCAAGACTAAATAATATACCATATCCTCTCACATACATATTGTTCTGTACCACTAATGAATATCGTACTTTTTAAAAAAAAAATGGGCGTTTTGATATAGGCACCTCGTTTTTTAATTTTTTTAGACTAAACATACACTCATTTTGAAAATTTGATCAAACATTTTCCTAAAATTTTGGTTATTAATTTCAGTTTTTCACATAAGTTCAATTTTTCTACAATTTTAGTTTTCCACGACTTCTCCTGGGCATTTCGTTTTCTTTTCCTATTATCCCTATATTTATGCATTTATTATCCATCTCTATGCATTTTTTTTATTGTTTGTTATAATTTTTACTTTTTTTTGTGAATATAGTAGAATATTTATAATAAAAAAATTGTCAAATTTTATTATTTAGAAGACCCAACACATAATAAAGATTTGTTTGATTATATAGCTACGTCTAGTTACCTATAATATGGACACATTTATTTTATAGTGGATTTGATTTTTTGTATTTCTCAGTACATTTGGAATGTAAATGCACCAAAATGGTTATTTGATACAGACATTTGGTCTTGTGGTACATTTGGTCTTTTGGTACAATAGGAATCTAAATGTACCAAAAGGGTTACCTGACAATGGGCACATTTGGTTTTATGATACATTTGAAATTTTGGTACATTTGGTTTCTCTGTATATTTGAAATATAAACGTACCAAAAGGGTTACATAACAATGGATACATTTGGTTTCTTGGTACATTTGAAATCTAAACGTACCAAAAGTCGATACTTTTGTTCTCAAATTTACCATAAGTTTTAATTATATTTTTTATATATCTCTACAGGAAAAAAATATGTATTGAAGACTTTTTATTGAGACAATTTTAATTGAAAGAGTTTTTTTAAATAAGGAATTAGTTAATTAATTTTTTATTTTATTAAAAAATGTCATTTAATGCGTAGAAGGGGATTGACGAAATTAAATTCCTATATTATAGGCAATTAGTTGTTAAACTACCTTATGCCTCTATATAAATGCATTTAAATTAATGACATGAAAATTAAATAAATAGAAAATTATTGAGGTGGCAATTGATCGAAGCACCTGAATCAAATCTTTAAAAGGGATGAATGTTTAATCTAACAACTATAAAAAAGATGGAGGGTATTCTAATTTGAATATTTGATTGAATGTAGAGTGTGAGGCAACCCCTTTTGAACCGAGAGTGGGTGTGTGTAGCAAAATTATGGTCTGGTCTGGAAACAAAATAGGAAAAAGCACACTGAAAGCAAAGCATCGTATTGTCTATCATATATACATATTACACATTGCTTCTTCTCTCATGAGTCGTGAGTCATGACTCATATATTTCAGTGTGTGTATACATATATGGATTACTTTATATATTATTATGGAGCATGATTCTCTCCCCTCTTAATCTCTCTCCTCTTTCCTCTCCTCCTATTTGAACGGTTACAGTTAAGCCACGTTAACATCTTATATTGATTTTTTTTATAGAGATAATAAGACAAAAAACAATGTGTGAGAGGAGGGGAGGGAAAGGGATGAGAATAGGAGGGGAGAGAATCCTACTCCTATTATTATATAAAGAGTACTGAAAGAGGCCAAGGACATATTGTATGCAATGTCTCCCATGATAAGTGATGCATGGGTCCCCACGACCTCGGAAACATGTTCAAGAGAGGGATAGTACGTTAAGGTTATGTTGGCAATTTCATATATGCATACATATATATATAACCAATACGTTTATTTGTACTCCAAGTCCCACCAAAATGCTAGAGCTACCTCCCATTCAGTTCAGATATCAGTAAAGAGAGCTAATGTATAAAGACATATTGCTTCCATGGCCGCTAACTGCTCCACGAAGAAAGTAACCTCTAAATTAACCATCTCTATAATATACGGGGTTTTAGACATAAGGGCTTAAGATGACTTTTAAGCAACTAAAAATTACCCCTCTCTCTCATTAACGTATTTCTTGAAGGACAATACTTTCACTCTTCAAAAAGAGGAAAGTCTTCGTTCTATACTAATGTGACATTATTTTTTATCATACAATAAGGATAGTCGGCATCGGTTCATTTCTCTTTATTATCATGATATCATCTCGATAATGTTGAGAAAAATAAGTGTATAATTGCTATATTAATCAAGAAATTAGTGTATAATTGCTATATTAAACAAGCACAAAATTCATAAATTATCATGCAAAGTAAATACAAGAATTTGGTACATACTAATAAACAAAACACAATGCTAATGCACATGACATTGGATTAGAAAAACATGAAAATATGGTCGAGTTAAGAACTTAATTCTCTCTCCTTAAGACAATTTCCGCCCCTAATCTTCGTTGCTCAGCGTTTGTCTCCCACGATACAACGACCATCTCCTAGAAATAGTAGCATACAAAATCGTAAGACTCTAACGAATCACGATTGTGTTGAACTCTCTCAAGGCTCACTTAATCCTAAGAATGATATGAGACAGAACTTGTATGACTTCACTAATTGATTCACAAATGACTCAATATGATGAGGCCTTTATATAGATGTAGAAGTGACTCTTCAGAATAATTATGTCTTTACTTGACGAGTTGATGGTTGCATCTATAGGCAAAGGTTACACCCATTATCTTTAATGGAACAATCACAACCTTATTCAATGGTCACAACTCATTAATATAATTTATATTCACATGAAATAATTTAGTTCATTTTGAATTAAATTTTTCAATAGATAATTCATTCAATTTTGAAGATTGTTTAGTCATTCATATGTGTTGAACAAATCGATGGTCACAAAAAGAATAAACCATTCCAATTTTGACATTTGTACAATAAAATGATGTCACATTAGTAAGTAATTAAAGAAGCTAGAATGAGAAAGCTAGAGAGATTTGTGGGATTGATTGAGTGAATCATGGGTTAATTTGTTTGACTATAACTATGACATGTCTCCAACAATGGTGGAGTACTTATCCCAAATATGTGATTCATGGCAATTATATATGAATTTGATGTTGTGACTCAATTAAAAGTTTAAAACACAATCAATAAGAGATCTTCTTCTTAATTTTCGACAACTTATGTGCATGAAGGCTGTTAAACTGCAGTCATGTAATTAACTTCCTTCATAAACATATTTACTAGTACTAGATAAAAGTAACTTTTACATCTGAAATTTTTGTGTTCAGTTTTCTCGCTTTGTATAATAAAAATGAGAATGAAAAAAGTGTATATAAAGAAAACTATCTAACGGAAATGACAAAAGCTACTTTTCTAAACATAATGCGGCATCAACAGAGATTGATTGAACATGTTGATACAAACTTCTCATCCACCTTATCAATACAAGGTCAAGTTTCAGCTGTTTCCTATTTCTTAAGCAAAGAAAAGCAAAACCGATTATATATAAATAATTTCTGCGTAAGTAATGCATGCCCTTTCTTTCTTTGGTAAGAATAAGAGATAACACATTCACGAAGAAAACACTTCTATTTAATATCATGCTAATTTCACTGGGAAAAAATAGTCTGCACATGCAAAAAAAAAAATAAAAATAAAAAAAAAATGAAAAAATATTGAAGAATAAACATCAAACAAAAAATGTAAGTTGAGGCCATGTGCTGTGTTGTTGGTGTGTATGGTTCCATGACATCTGGGACCAAAACCCAGAAGTCAATTGAGTGGACGTTTGCAAATGTATTTTAGAAATCAGGTGATGCAAGTTAACAACAACAATAAATCTGCAAAAGTTGATTTCAATATCTCTAAGGGACAAAGACAAGACATCCTTCATATATTAATCCTTCTTTTCATTGAGTTAGGTATAATAGTAGACCTAGGGGTAGCAGCAAACCAAAACCAGTACCACACTGCTACTATTGTTTGCTCGAAATGTCAACAAAGGGAGGTAAGCTCTTAACCCTAATCTAATATCGTTTGTGGGTGTTGCCTTTAGCAGGTTTTGCCAATGACAAGATAATTGATGTGTTGTTACAAAAAAAAAAAAAAAAAAAAAGAAAAACAAAAAGGTAATTGATGTGTATTTTCTTTTTTGAGTAACCATTATTGTTTGTTTCTTGGTAATATTAAGAAAACTCAGGGGCGGATCCAAAAAAATTAGTCTTGGGTGGGCAAAATATGAAAGCTCTTAAGTGACCGTAGACAATAAAGACACTTTGAAATTAAACGGTACTAATATTAGTCATAAAAGAAACAACATTACAACTTATGAACTACAATTATTAATGACGTTTTTTCATATCATGAAAATATCGCATAATGATTTCATTAGCAATACTTGTTCTTGTCTATATTTCTTTGTTGGTGGGTGGATTTTCGCAATGGTGGCACCGGAGAGAATAAGAAAGGAAAGGGGGGAAATTTTGAGTGTGGATGAATGAACGAGGAGAAAGGGATTTGAACAGAGGAAATAGGGAAAAAATGGTTGTTGTCATCGAGTAGGAGAAAGGGATCTGAAATCCCCAAAAACCGACATATAGTTTTTTCCTTTTATAAAATGCACATCTTGACTTAAATCGTTGAATTTTGGTAAAGCAGACCCTCACCAAACTACAAGCACAGAGTAAGGGTGAATTTCTGTTTCAAGTAAATTACGGTACGCAAGCGTCAATCTTCATTTCGCTTATTTGTATATTAGTCTTGTTTATTGTCAATATACATAATTGCAATTTGTTTATTTATTAACATATTAATTTGTATATATATTTCGTTTTATTCTTGCAATATATATATACACACACACACGTGCTTGATTGTCATCCATCATGAATCACTGTATTAAGAAAGTAGTTCATCAGAGAAGTAATTAATAATAATATCAAAAAGCCGACCCAAGGAATTATGAACATGCTTGATCACAAGCCGTGTTTCTTCCTTTTCTGGCAGAAAAAGTTAAGTCATACTTATTGTCGATAAATGAGTATGTCTAAGCTCTACAGGCATACATGGAGTTACAACGATATACATATGTATAATCTGTTAATTAATATAGATTCAACCGTCTAACTAGGAATATATTCACGAGATGACTGAGACAATAACATTGAAATATGGCCTCGGCGACACTCAAAATAATTCCTTTGCGGCATGTAAAAAAGATAGTAAAGATGATGGGTTTTTATGGATGTGACCCAAAGAAATGACATCCTAAAGCCTAAAGCAATTAGAATATTATCTGTATAGTCTGCATGATTTCAATACTTGCACAAACTTTATGTATCTGATACTTTATTTCCCTCCTTTATTTCCTCGCCGCTGCTTAATAGTCAAATAATTAAATTCCAATTCTTAGGTGGGAAGCGAATGTTCAAGATAAACCACCTTTTAGCGTAAGGAATCACTTTAGAAAGCATATTTTAATTGCTTCCTATATGATCACAATTCTTTTCCCACTTACATATATTACTACGAACTGACATGCAGATGCAGTGGACAAATTAATGTCCAATTATTCAATGGATAATTGGTGCCAAACTTGTCTGAAACATGATACATGTTCCCATTGTTTCTTTCTCAATCTTCACGTAACACGTAATGAATCACTTGCCACAAATATGTAAGGAATGAAGGCGATCTTGTAACACTTATAGGCCCTCCTTAACGTCACCATTGTATAGGGAATTAGGGTTTATAATCAGGAGCACACACAGCATCTATCTAACTTCTTATAACGTTATATAATTAGCTGTAGCCCAATACATACATACATACATACATACATATATATATATATATATATGCCCCTTATCCGAAGGACATTTCATTTTTTGGTACAAATAAGGACTAGTTGTGGAGCTCACTTCACATCGAACTTCAATGATTCGAACCTTCTATTTTTCAAGTTGCACTTCATAATCATCTTTGCAAAATATTAGTCAAAACAAAAATGTTTAAGGCATCTAATTATGTTCAAAGAAATTGACAAACACTGTGTTCTAAGGCTGGAATTTCATCATGACAATCAAATGGATAAATAGTTTCGGATTGAGTTAAATTTTTACAAAAACAAACTATGAATGAAAACTAAAGAAATAGATGATTCGAATTTTTAAAGTTCGATATAGAATGAACTCTATAATTAGTCCCCATTTGAAAAAAAATGGAAATCCTATGGATAAAGACTCTCTGTCTCTATATATGTATACAACCAGTTGTAATTAAGGTCATCTATTTGGCCAACTGATTAGCAATGTGGGTCATGTTTAATTTCAAAACAGAAGCCCTACCACTATGCATGCATGGCTTTTGATCAGTATTTTGTTTCTTGAGTTTGGGCCACTAGACTGATTGAATCGAAGTTGACATGTTAAATGGTTGAGTGTGTTTAGTATACATGATCAAGCAACGAACATATATGCAATGCAATGAACCAACGTGAATAATTGATGTACACAGTTTGGCTCAGATTTCCAATAATTCAACTGAGTCAATCACTAATACAATTTCAAACATTGCAAATCAAGAAAAGTAGAAGACGGCGTCGAAGAGAATTTTTCTCTTTTAATAAAGAAAAAAGAGTGGAAATTGAAAATATTAATGATGAGAAACTTTAATAGCATTTTGTGATAATTTTTTCAAACCCTAAGGCTGCATTTTGAAGCTTAGATCGTAGAAGCTTAGCATGAACCTTGAACCCATTGAAAGTCTAGGAGTTGCTTATCCCAAAGAATTTGATGAGTGCCACTTTTTGGTGAATCTTCAAATGCTAACTAGTTAGTAATTTAATACGGTATTAATTCTTATTTGGCTTACTCCACATAGTAATTTCATGATTTGAACTCTTCATTTTTTAGGTCATAATTCATAGATCATCATTTTAAAAACACACTCAAATCAGAATATTGCTTAGTTCTCTAATTGTTATTGTGAAGATTTCATTGTTTTCCGACAATATTGTGATTGATCGTCTATTTATTAGGTTAACCAAAGGGCCTCTGGTTCTTGTGAATTTTGGTTGAGATGCTCTATTAATCATAACCTTAAAAATGATCGTTCAGATTATGAGAAATGTTATGTAATAGGATCAGACGAGTGGTTAGCTTAGCGCCATATCTTGTAGCTAATTAACGCTTTAGCTTTCTTTTTTATACATATGAACATTAATCTTGCTACTCAGTAACCAAACAGTGTTTGGTCAATTCATCTTTGAAGGCAGAGGCTATTTATTTACACTTTATACGTCCGAAACAGTTCCCACACATAATTCTAGGTATGGGGCTACCCCTTTTTTCTCACCTTTAATTGTATAAATAAATACATTATATGTGCCACTCGCCGATAGCTACTTTGTAATTTTCTGTGCTCAGCGGCTTATCTTATTGTTTCCTTTTGATTCAATTTCCTGCAATCCTTATATATAGGGAGTATGATACTTTAACTTTTAGATCATCGCAGTCAAACAATTATAGTCAAATCTGCATAGGATTTTTATATGCAGATCAAGGCCTGTCACATCCTGGCCCGGACGGGACCATTTTCCGAGCCCGACTCCACCGTAGCACGATATTGTCCGCTTTGGGCCCCGACCACGCCCTCACGGTTTTGTTTCTGGGAACTCACACGAGAACTTCCCAGTGGATCACCCATCATGGGAGTGCTTTCGTGCGCTACTCGCTTAACTTCAGAGTTCCCATGGAATCCAAAGTCAGTGAGCTCTCAAAAGGCCTCGTGCTAGGTAGGGATGAGAATATACATATAAAGATCACTCCCCTGAGCGATGTGGGATGTCACAATCCACCCCCCTTAGGGGCCCGACGTCCTCGTCGGCACACCACGGGCAGTGTTAGGCTCTGATACCAAATTGTCACATCCTGGCCCGGGCGGGACCACTTCCCGGCTCCGACTCCACCGTAGCATGATATTGTCCGCTTTGGGTCCCGACCACGCTCTCACGGTTTTGTTCCTGGGAACTCACACGAGAACTTCCCAGTGGGTCACCTATCATGGGAGTGCTCTCGTGCGCTACTCGCTTAACTTCGGAGTTCCCATGGACGATGTGGGATGTGGGAAGTGAGAATATACATATACATATAAGGATCACTTCCCTGGACGATGTGGGATGTCACAATGCCTGTGTAAGAGGCTCGCTGTCGATGGTCTCTTTTACATAAGTCCTACTTTGTAAGTTGCCCAGCACTGGAATGAGATAGCTTCCTGTCCCCCTCAACTTTTACAAAGCAAAAGAAAGACTGGTCAAATATGGAAGCAAAGAGAAGAAGGAAAATATGATATAGGGTATTAGGGTGGCCGCTTAGGCTCAGGCTGTCCTCATTGCAATGCATGTCTCCATGCAAATAATTAACTTCAATATCTCAGTATAATATACTTATTTTGTCTTTGTCGGTGGTAATATTTACCTTATTTATTTAAAAAGATGATAGATTTAAAAAATTAAAATTAAAATTGGGAGAGTGATAATCTTGCTCCTCTCTTTACGTTGCTACGATTTAATTTTCAGAATTCCTTCATGCTCATGTTTGTTAAAGCTAGGTCGCTTACAAACTCTAAAGTGAAATTTTTGGCATTAATCAATGATCAGAGATTGTCAACATATCGATAGCACAACTCTAAATATATTTCTCTTATTTTTCCTCTTCTTGTTTGATTAGATCACTTGCACATCAAGATTCATACATAAACAACGTCAAATAGGTATGTAAGTTTTTTTTTTCACCAGGCAACCAACGTTTTCTTCATAATTGTCCAATCTTTGCTAAGAAAAGGTGATTACTCTATTCTATGATTAAGAGAGATTCATTTGTTTGTTACAATAAAATATAAACAAAAATAATTAAATAAATAAATTAGGTTTTTTAAATTTCATATTGTTCACTGCTCAGTAATGATATTTGTTACCATCAAATTATGAATTTTTAGATTCGACTATCATAAATGACAACTTTGTACGGGTTAGCTCAATACTTTACTTCCTTAGTATAAATATAGTATAAAATAAAATATTCTTACTGTTTTGCTTGGATAGTGACGCTTCCTCAACCCCCTTATTCTTTTTTGTTTTTAATCATGCCTTTTTCTCCTCCCTTGTTGTGTTATTCCATTTTTCTGTGCCCATCTTGTCCACCAGGCCTTCTCAATGAATGAATGTGGCCAGATTATGTATGTTTTTGCAAAAGATTTAGAATCTGGATTGTCTCTCCTTTCCATTCCATATCCATCTCATTCTTCTTTATATTTTGTGATCATAGTTAAATCACGTTAATATTTTATATTGATTTTTTTATAAAAATAATAAGATAAAAAACAATAAAAATATAAAATATTAACGTGACTTAATTATAATCATAGAAATAAAAGGAGATGAAAATAGTATGAGATGAAAAAAGTAGACAATCCAAGTCCCTTTCTAGACCTCAATCCAACAAGGAAAATGCGGCCCCAGTGGCCCATTAGTACGTGGCGGTCTCTCAATGGGGCTCACACACGTCAAACAAAGAAATACCGTCACACATCCCAATGCAATTGACAGTAGCATAACTCAAAGCCAACAATTGCATGGCTTTGAGTGATTGAGTTGTTCCATTTATGCATATGATTTTGTAGATGCAAAGTGCATTATAGTGCAGAGTAAGCGTGGTTTTTCCATTAAGTAACCAATTTTCTCAATAATGTTTTCTCTTCGTAATTAGGTAAAGGCTAAAAGTGGGAAACCCTGCTTTATATAAAGGAGTGGACACCACGAATTGTTTAGTGTCTAATAAGAAGTTTCTAACAAGAAAAAAAGGATTAGGATGTAAAGATGATAGAAGAGATTTTTCAATGTGACCGTCACGTGAGAGGGTACATCACGTGTGCTTATATAAATGGTGGAATATATATGTTAAAAGGTTAATAATTTAAAAATTAAAAATTTTCACCATTTACATAAAAACACGTGATATACTATCCGTGTTCCCATCACAAAGATTATCTTCTGACGATTTAAACTTTTGCTTTTGTGATCTTCTGAAAAGTAAAATCATTATGTGCCAGTCATTTTCCAACTATTTTCTTCATCAACATTAAGGGATATAATCACAATTTCAAAATCCAGGTTAGACATAATAGTTTGCGACATATGGAATATGGCAAGACAAACCCGATCGAGTAATTCTTCAGTATGACAGTCACTTGGCTATTCGATACCAGAAAGATGGATTGAAAGAGAGACCAAAACTTTTGCCAAAATTTAAATTCATTGTAATTCTCAGATTGTTAACAAATGTGGTTTAAGGAGTGCCTCAAATGGCCCCAGACAGATTCGAATTACATTCTTCAGTTTCTTCTAACCAACTCTTCCCTAACAAAAAGGTAAATTGCAATGTACAATGGAAGGGAGTACCGGTGTATCACTTCCATCGTAGAGACTGTCTAATTCCGGTGTAGATAAGTCCTAATGACCTTCCAATCAAGCATTTTAGAAAAAAGGAGAGACCCTTGCTGACGCTGTCAACAATTGCTCTAATAAAAGGCAAACTGATGTCATATAACTCAAGGAATAGGCTGAAGTAATACCTCCTGCAATAGACAAGACAATAACAATGGATGAGAAGGCAAATCATATTCGATTATGTCAAGATTAAATCCGGCAATAGGGTGATGGCCAAAGATATTTGGAATGCAGAAGATGGAAAGAAAATAATAATAATGCGAGGCAAAGGGAAAGAGCGTACCACCCCGTAAGGGCCCTTAATTCTTTTGTTCGCTTTACAGGCATAGAGAATTGACTTATCACAAACTGATGTAATGTTGATGATGCGGTGTCAGATTTTTTCCCGGTAAGCCACTTCCACCAATTATAATTCTCAGTCCAGCTATTGTTTGATTCCTCGATGAGCTGGCTCTGAAATGTCCATAAATCAAATCGATCCTCATACATTGATGCAACTGCCTCCAAATTTTGATACAACCATTGGTACAAAGCTACCTGGTAAAAATGGCATGTCTTGGTGAAAAATTGGGATTTTGTTTCTAAATGTCTAACATCAAACTGAACTATAATACAGTACGTAAAGCCCACAAGCTCTCTACGTACAACCACCTCCGGAATACATAGGCAGCCACTAAAGGAAGTATAGCATGCCCAATCAACAGTTTCCTAATTTGTGACCAGATAACATTTAAAATAAAGTTCCAGAAAAATCGATGTAAGAAACTAAGAATAAAACTATGAGGCCTTTGATAAAAACTCAGTGGTGCAGCATTCAAGATAATAAGCAAGCAAACAGCTTGATTGATGATAAAGCGATCCAGTCCATCTCTGCATCAAACATTAGTATGTGGGCGTGGAAGTGAGAGAGAGAATTAAAAATAATATGCTTAAGAATCAATTGTCATATTTATACTAGTAAGCTACAGATGAAATTGTCAAACTGTACCTCATTTCGTAATCTTTGAAGTGCTCGTGTTGACAATGTACACAATGTCAAAGGCAGGTTATCCATTTCATCTGAGAAATTGCTGTCAACAGAAATAAGCTCCAAATATATGCTTACTATCCCATCTGCTAAACTTATCACCAAATCTTCCAGTATGGAAACTCCGTGTTTCTTAAACAGACTACCGTCATAACAGCATCCCTCCCTGATGAAACAAATGAAGGTACAATAAGTGTCTCAATAAGATGAAAATTAGCAGATTAATATAGAATGCAATGCATGAGAAAGCCATGATGCTAATCCACAATGTAATTATGTAACACAAATGTACTTACTATGATTACAACATGAAATGTAACACAAACATGCCACAGATTTTAACTCTTCATCACCAATAATAAGTACCATCTTGGTAACTGGAGTACATGATGAAATTAAATAAAGTATTATAGTTAACCACACATTAAACACACCTGTCGAAGTCATACAATAGAGCCTAATTGACCTATTTCTCGTTACTAATACTACCTAGTTTCTATTCCTCAGTGAGCCTATCAATTATATGGCAATTGCTTTACAGCAATGTGTTTCTTGGAGCCATATTATGAATTTATGACCCATGTATTAAGAAATTCAAAACTTTCGTATCCAATTATGCTAAGAGTAGTAAGCTTCAAGTGCTTGTTTCCATTGACAATAGAAGATACGATTTTGCATAGTTAGAGAATCTAAGTTTGCAGAAGAAATCTGAAACACCAACAAGAGAATTCAAACATGGCAGAAGCCAGAAGATTAGTAGACCAGTTCTCGAGAAACACAGCCAAGATAAAAGACGATCATAATTGAATTTACCTGAGAGAACCGAAGCTGAGAAAGCACATTAGTTCTGCATAAAGGTCTTCCTTGCCTGAGTTCCTGATGTTCTGTAAAACAGTATTGTCTCCATCTAACTTTCCATCCATCAGCGTGACAAGTGCCTGGCCAGAATGCATAGCAGAATAAGAGAATTTATCTAAATGTGTAAGTTGCGGAAAAAACATAGAGGGCAAGATTTTCCATCCAACATACCTTGGTAGGCTTGCTGTTTAAAAGATGAAGTTCTGTTTCTAACCAGCTCATGCAGACAGGCTGACACGACTTTCGTATAACATCAGAAAAATCCGTCAAGCACTCATCCAATTTAGAAATTCCAGAATTTGAGATATTAATCACCTATAAAACAAGTTTTAGAGAAATATTATCAGAAGACTGAAAAATAATTCAGGCAGTTCAAAGAACTATATAATTATAATCTGTTTTATTACAGCATTCAATGCGGAATGTACCAAGTAGCTCCTTCATAAAAGCATGTTTTTAGTAGTGCAAGGAAAGTTCTCATAGATGTATCTGTTTGACTCAGTTAATCAAATGCAAAGAAAATATATCAAAAATATAAATGAATTTAATTGAATAACCTCTGAGAAAATGGAAAAGAAGAAAACTTTATCCCATAGCACTTTCAAAACCGCAACTGTGTTTATTCAATTAAACGAGATGCCATATTTGTCTTAAAAAAGAAGGGGGAAAAACAAAGTATAGCAAAGCAGGAGAAAAGAGATAGCACTGACCTCTTCCTCAATTCGCAGAAATGATGCCCAGAGCAATCTTAATCTTGGACCATCAGCAACAGCATTCAAACTTAAAGGTCGCTTTGCAGTGTATCCTTCACGTTGAAGGACCCTGTCTCCCAAATTACCCCCAAGTTCAAAAGCTTGGAGTGAATCTGAAAGTTTCCTTTTCACTGAATCCAAGGCATAACCTGAATTTTCTGGATCATCATTCTTTCTCCCACTGCAATTAGAGAAAATACACCTCAGCTAACTAAAATAAGCCAAATAAAAAAAACCATAAGCATTGCAGCTTCAGTTTTAGACAAGAAACTTGTCATTCATTTTGAAGAAACATAATTGAATGCCAATATATTTTGTACTTGATAGCACTTCCTCCCCTTGAGAATAAGGTTGGAAGGTAACTTCCAGGGTTAATTTAACAAGAAATATTTTAAATGGACGAAGACTTCAACCTCCAAAACTTGGACATGCTTACCCTTACCTACCAGAAGCGGTTGAGGTTTCACAGCCCACATTGTCTTTGGAAATGTCCTTTTGAAAAGTTGGACTAGAGCTACGACCAGGAATTACTCCAGCCATATATGTGAGAAATACACTGGCTGTCAGAAGCACTTGATCAGCAATAGGTACCCAATCAGAGGCTTTTGCACCATCAGAGCCTACCAAAGACCCCAAGCAAGCACATTTCGAGGAAGCCTCAGAAAAAGGACCAACTTTCACATTTGAAATGCCAGGAGCAGTGAACTCACACATTCTCCAGGTCGGAAAAGGAACTGTCTTGCAGCTTCCATACGAATACTTCCTACTGCAACAAATATAGTAGAGGGGTGAGAATCATAATATGAAACATAACCCCCGAAGTGTTAAGCCAAAATTGACGTCAACACAATTTCTATACTTTTCTGGGAGACATTAGAAATCATTAACTGTCACATAAGCCCAAAATAGCTGCAGGGCAAATCTTACTCAACAACTGGATGCAGAGGGAGAAAATAAGTAGAGAGAATCCCATTCCAACCTAAACTGTAGCATGGAGTCACTAGAAAGACATTACTTTCCCACCATAAACGTGTACAAAGTAATATGTGACTATCATTCAATAAAGACCATTGTTAACCCACAATTCACAATTTGTTCTTGCTTGGTGCACTAACCCCTATTCTCCAAACAACATAATGCAAATTACAATACTATAAGCATAAATGTAAGAAACAATTAAACACCACGAGTATACCTTTGCGCTTTCTTCAGACGTGAACTCCAGTGTACAAAGCCTTTCTCTGCAACATAAGTTCTCTGCATCTGCAGCTTCATACATAAAGGTGAAGCCAGACATTCCGCCATTCGAATCAAAATTTGCTCTCCCCTCAATCAGCACATTGTAATAATAAAACCAGCCGATGAGAAAATTCGAGAATTTCAGCTACCTCATCAAATTCTGCAGATAACACCAGCATACAATCACTTTCCATTGTTTCCAAACTCAAAAATAACATTGACCAATTAATCAGCTAGCATATTTACTCATAAACCCAACAGATATAAGAGCATAAACCAATGTCGAACTGCTATACAACATCCCAAGCCTCAAACTTTACGTACACACATATATATACAATCGAAAATTACAATCAATTCGAGCGCTTACCCAGTACAATACATGAATTTATGAATCCGGAACTCCAGAATTGTAGAGGAGCAATGGGGGAATTAGGGTTAGGGTTTGGGAATCTGGGAGATGAATTGGGGGGCTTTGAGAAAGGAAGAAGATGGCGAAGGCAAATGGTCGTTGGATATAATATTGGAGTTGTTAACGGCTCAAATTCAGAGGGAACCAACCTAAACAAAATCAAAGTACTATAAACTCCGTCGCTGATTGGTCAGCGCTTCTATGCCTTACACTTTCCTTTCTTTTGGAGGGCAGATTGTCAATCTGCGCTCCGTTTGAGTGTTATTTTCATTTCTTTTTATTTATGCGGTTATGGTTATGTTATGTTAATATTTTATATTTATATTATTTTTTGTCTTATTATGTTTATAAAAAATCAATATAAAATATTAACGTGTCTTAACCGTGATCGTATAAAATAGGAGAGAATGGAAAGGATACCCAAACAGGAGGGCAAACAATATGCCTTCCTTTCTTTTTCCTCCTTTTGCTTGTTTTCTTTTTCTTTTCTGTTGAATTTGTATTTTATTATTTAATTTCTAGTCTTTTCTCTCTATCTGCATTTACAAATGCAATAGACAGATATTCTCTTTGAATCTTGCGGTCTAGAGTCGATGAATCGAAAATCTAACTCATTCATTTTAAATTTTACAACCCGTATTAACCTATTTATTTGGTCCACCTCACACAAACTAAGAGTCTATTTCTTTTTCTCATTCTTTTGAATGATCCAGATTTTTCAGTTCATCAGTTTCGGACTGCGAGATTTGAAAATAATCTGAATTCCATTGGATGATGGATCCAACTCTTTTTTTTAATACATTTTAAGCTGGATTCTTTTGTACTTAGGTGATCATAAACTAGCAAATGAAGCAAGATACTAGTAGTTTGATCATTAGATAACAATAACTACTACGAGATAACCTATAAATTGAGTTAAATGTACTACTCAACCTGATCGTTTCAAATATTTTGTTCTCCGTATGAGATATTGGAGCATGCCTTCCGCTTGGGCTTCACACTATGGGTTCGCAACAAATTTTAATCAAGCATCGTGGATCGGCAATTTTTATATGTCATGAGGCTAAATTGTTTTTATAATATTTTTTACTTTTTTTTTTTTTGTCATCTGGAAATCGTTTTTATCAAATTTAGACTAAATGTGGCATTTAGGCCTTAACTGAAGATGACATTAGTTTTTATAAGACAAGTTGAATATACTAATCATACTCATACTCATACTCAAAGATATTGTTCCATGGTTTCTTTTTTTTTTTTATAAGGTACACCACATTAAATATTGTTTCATATGTTAAAGTATTTTCTCACTTCTAATCCTACTATTTTAAGAAAGATTGGAATTGGTAAGTTTTCTTTTTCAGGAATCATTCTCATACTCCTAAGTTCGTAACAAAATTTTCCTTTCTCCTTTTAACATATGTTTTTTTTATAATACAACGATATATTTTACACTAAAGCGATGGAAGAGTTCGGCTAAGTAACACAATGGGCAATCTAATTTGGTATCGAATTAGCCATCTACGAAATTTGAACCTAAGAGACCTCTCAATTACAAGTGAAGAGGAATACTACTAAATCATTGAGTGGCTCTTTTTAACCTACGTTAAAATTAGCGTCTTATCCATTTCAAATGAGATCCTTTGTTAAAATGAGGCCAAGAGTTATATTTCATAAAAACCAAAGTTTGACAACATCGGGGTGGTGGCGCAGTTGGCTAGCGCGTAGGTCTCATAGCTTCTGAGTGATCCTGAGGTCGAGAGTTCGAGCCTCTCTCACCCCAAATTATTTTTATGCTTTCAGTTATTCTAGTTGGGCCTAGACCCGGTCCAACTCTGGGCTCCACACTCAGTTAGAAAATCTTTCGGGTCGGCCCAAAGTCTCCAACAACTCCACTGCGACCCAAATTAGATAAACCCTAAACCGCATCAGGGCTCCGTCTTCTTTCACTTTCCGCCTAAACCCTAAACCGATTCAGGGCCTCGCTCTCTCTCTCTCTCTCTCTCTCCTCTCCTTTCTCTCTCTACACCCTCTATATTTCATTTGAAGGACACCCAACGATGGTGAAGAAAAGCAAAAGTAAGCCTCTTAATTTCACTACAAATCTCTCATTTTTGTTAAATTTTGTATTTTTTTTTTTTTTGGATTAATCGGAATTTGAATAGAGTAAGCCGCAATTTTATTATTTTTGTTAATTTTTTTGATAAATTTGTTTTGTATTTGTTTTCTGGAATTAATTGGAATTGGATTAATTGGTTGCAGAGAGCAAGAGTAAGAGAGTGACGTTGAGGAAGAAGTACAAGGTGATAAGGAAGGTGAAGGAGCACCACAAAAAGAAGGCCAAGGACGCCAAGAAGCTCGGCTTCAAGAACAAGAAGGTCGAGAAGGACCCGGGTATCCCTAATGACTGGCCCTTCAAGGAGCAGGAGCTCAAGGCTCTCGAAGTCCGTCGGGCTAAATATATCGAAGAAGAAGAGCAAAAGAAGGCTGCCCGCAAAGAAAGGGTACGGCTTTAGTTTATTTGTCAAGCGTTACCCATGTTTTCTGTTTTTGTGATTGATTGTTGTTTGAATTATTTTGAGTTATGATTTACGAATTAGAGTTTCTCGAGTTTTTGAGCAGTTGGATGTGAAATATAATTTCTCCCTTTTAGACCATCTCTAATGGTGACCTAAAACCTAAAAATATTTAGCCCAAAAAATTTAGATTTTAGCCCAGAAACAGCTTTTCTACTCCAACCCTTCTGGCTTAAAATTTTAGCCCCAGATTATCAAAGAATGAATTAAATTTTTTTTTTTTAAATTAACTTTTTTTTAAAAAAAATTTATGTTGACTATTCTAAATTAATTTTATGAACATTTTAACCTAAAAATATTTAAATTCCGATAAATTTTGAAAAATCACTAAATCAATATATGAAAATCAAGATAAACCACATAAACTTAATACCAACGACATTTAATAAACCACATATACTTAAAAAATAAAAAAGACAATTAATAAACCACATAAACTTAAAAAATAAAAAAAAAACAATTAATAAACTACATAAACTTAATACAATCGAAAACTCATAGACTACATAAACTTAATAATGATATTCACCATCTTGACTTGGTGATGGACTTGGGTGATAGTCTTGAGATGAATCATCATCTTGAAATATACTCCTTGTGGCATTCCTTCGTAAAATTTCCTTTTGCTTACCACGTAAGTATCTCTTCCTCTCTGGAGTGTATTTGTCGAGGTTCTCCATTATCAAATTAGTTTCGTACCTTTCTTGCTCCCTATCCCCTTGTTCCTTCATGGCCAAAAGCATTTGGGCCGATTCTTCTTGCCGACGGCACTGGATTTCGTTCATTATTGCCATTTCGCTAGCAAATTGTGCACGTGTCGGATCTTGGGACTTCCTTTTTCTCTTTGCTTCCTTTTGCTTATCTCTACCCGGGGGCCTTGCAAAAGAAGAAGTTGGGGTCATTTGTTCGACACCTTCATTGTCGGTAAAATTCACACCTTCATTGACATTATTTGGGGGTGGGGCTTCATTATGAAATAATCTTCCACATTGTTGGTTCGCATCAGTTCCCCATCTCGGACAATCCTTGAGGATGTTCAAAGCATGATGCAACTTAAAAGCTTGATTTTTTGGTGTAGTTCTTGTCTTGTAAATTGCCATTGCTTTGTCACCCTATGCAACAAATACATAAAAATAATTAGTTGCAAAATACTATTATGTACATTATGAAATAATCTTCCACATTGTTGGTTCGCATCAGTTCCCCACCTCGGACAATCCTTGAGGATGTTCCAAGCATGATGCAACTTAAAAGCTTGATTTTTTGGTGTAGTTCTTGTCTTGTAAATTGTCATTGCTTTGTCACCCTATGCAACAAATACATAAAAATAATTAGTTGCAAAATACTATTATGTACATGACAACTAAAATATCAACAAATAAACTCACAATTTCTGAGGCGCCCCTTCCACTAGGCATGTCAACCATGGCTCTCTCCAAGCTTCCTTTCCACAAAGTGCACGCTTTGTTGATAATCTTCCACCGATCATAAACACCACCAACTTCCCTTCGACCGGCGTTGGAGTTTTCATGGAACTTATCAACGATTTTACCCCATAAAACCTTTCTATTTTGATTGGTGCCGACGGCACCATCTTCACTAATCGAAATCCATGTCAAACATAAAGCAATATCTTCGTCGAAGGTCCAATTACGACCTCTAACATGCTCTTTTGCCATCTTGAAAATTCTAGAAATGAGAATAAATGGTATAAAGAAAAATTAGAAGAATTGTAGGAGAAAAGTGAGTTTTGTGTGGATGTTAATACATAGGTATTTATAGAGTTTTTGGTTGAATTTTAAGTTAAATAATTTTTTTAAATTATTCTAGCCGTTGGATTTAAATTTGGACCGTTAGATCTTTTTTTTTACCGTTATATTTAATTATATTTGATCTAAGCCGTTGGATTCAATAAATACATAAATATAAAACTAAAAAAAAAAAAAATTGAACCTGGACCGTTGGATTAACCAACGACCCAGTTAAATGCACCGTTAGATATAAAAAGTAGCCGTTGGGCTACCTTTTGGAATGATTGCTGAGGGAACAGCCCACGTGGGGCTGTCCGCTGGAGCAGAAGCGCCTGGCGCGTGCGGCGCGTGGGCGAGTGGCGGAAAGGAAACTGGGCTTCACAGCCCGTGTTTCACTCACAACAGGTAGGGCCCATAATGACTTTTGGCCTAAAAACGGGCTGGTATTTGGCCTTCTTTTAAGTTTTGGGTTTTAGGTTTTATTTAGCACATGGGTTGGAGTGGGTTTTGGGGGGGAAAAAAGGGGAATTTTAGGTTATAAGCCATTGTTGGAGATGGTCTTACTGATGCAACTGACATTCAGCTTGGCATTTGAATTTGGGTTTAAAGTTTATAGCATATGATGCAATGATTGCTGAGAATCAATGAGTATACTTTTTCGATAAAGTACCCTTGTTTGTGCATTTGAAGTTTCGATGTTCGAGTTCTGATATAGATGCTGCAATGATGCAATGATTTAGATGCAATCACTTCCGTGAGTTTAGTGCACACTTTTAGCCGTATCTTATTGGTAAGAAAACTCTTTATTCTGATTCAGGCTAAGAAGAGGAAGATGGGGATTTTAGAGGATGAAGATGTCCCCAGTTCAGAGGAAGTGGCAGAAGAAAAGAGTATTGATGATTCCACTGGATTCGGGAATAATAGGGGTATTTTGTTACTTGGTGTTTTATAGAATGTGTTATTGTGGATGGTTCAGCTTGAATATCACCTACCTTTTCTATCCTTAATTGTTCTTAAAACGATTTTCTCTCTGTACAGATAGCTCAGATAGGGCTTTCTACAAGGAGTTGGTTAAAGTTATTGAAGCCTCAGATGTCATTTTGGAAGTCCTTGATGCTCGAGATCCCCTGGGTACTCGATGTATTGATATGGAAAAGATGGTGATGAAATCGGGCCCTAACAAGCATCTCGTCTTACTTCTGAACAAAATTGGTAATACATTTCATGCTCTCCAGTATCTTAAAACATTGATATGCACTTTCATTTATTTTCTTGTTTCTAAACGTTAACCTTTAATATCTGTGATGGTTCTTGGATCTCAGATCTTGTCCCGCGAGAAGCTGCTGAGAAATGGCTGACTTATCTTAGGGAAGAGTTACCAGCTGTTGCCTTTAAGTGCAACACCCAAGAGCAAAGGTCAAACTTAGGGTGGAAATCATCTTCAAAGAAATCAAAACCAAGCAGCCTTCTCCAGACAAGCGACTGCCTGGGAGCTGAAACTCTTCTAAAATTGTTGAAGAACTATTCCAGAAGTCATGAGGTACTTGTATCATCTGTTTTAGGAAGCAATGCCATAATGTCACACACACAGAGGCATATTTTATTTATCCCTCTAAAATTAGGGTTTTCATTGCTGGAATATGAGTAAGTTTGAATAATTTCATCACTTTCCGGTGTAAATGTGAGCTTTTGGCTTTCACAGATCAAGAAATCAATTACTGTGGGTGTTATCGGCCTTCCTAATGTTGGAAAGAGTAGTCTGATTAATAGTTTGAAGAGAAGCCGTGTTGTAAATGTTGGTTCTACTCCAGGATTAACAAGATCACTGCAAGAAGTTCAGTTGGATAATAATGTCAAATTGCTGGACTGCCCTGGTGTTGTAATGCTTAGATCTAAAGAGAGTGATGCCTCTATGGCACTTCGAAACTGCAAAAGAATTGAGAAATTAGAGGATCCAATTGCTCCAGGTATTTACCCATTCTCTGATTCCTCATTTAACCCTCGTAATCTGCTTGACTACCCTAATCATGCATTGGTCTAACATGGAATGATTAGTTGGTCCTAGTGTATATGAAACTTACTTGTATTGCAATCCTTCTTGAATTTAGTTGAGATTTACTCACTTTACCCTTTGTTGAACAGTAAAGGAAATTTTGAAGCTTTGCCCAGAAAGACTTTTGGTGACTCTATACAAGCTCCCAAGTTTCGATTCGGTTGATGACTTTCTGCATAAGGTGGCTACAGTTAGGGGTAAGCTAAAAAAGGGTGGTGTTGTTGATATTGGTGCTGCCGCAAGAATTGTGCTGCACGACTGGAACGAGGGTACGCATTGACCTTTTTTCATTCGACAAGAACTCTGAAATTTTTTTTGTAAAGAAGGTAAATGCTGAAAAAGTTGATAATTGATGCTAAACGTTCAATGTGTTTCAGGTAAAATTCCGTACTACACTATGCCCCCAGTTAGGAATCAAGATCATCCTTCAGAGGCAAACATTGTTTCGCAGCTGGGTAAGGCGTTTAACATTGATGAAGTATACAATGCAGAATCTTCATTCATCGGAAGCCTCAAGTCTGTTAGTGATTTCCATCCTGTCGAAGTTCCTCCCAGTTGCCCGCTCAATTTTGATGAAGATATTGAAGAGGTTTGTGATCTGTGCTAACCATATCACTTATGACTGCTTTTCTGTTATTCAGTTTTTCTGTAGCCAAACTATTGTACATTGAATAGTCTGTGCATGCTGTTTACAGACACGTTCAATAGTCTTCTAGGAAACCGACTGATTCACATTTGATTTTTAAAATCTAGTGGACAATTATCAAATTCTGAATGTAGTTTGATTTTGCATTATCACGCACCAGGTTGATACGGCAGAAGGACCATCAAGTCATGGTGATGGAAGTCCTGAAGATATGGTTGACGGTGACGATGACCAGTCCATGGCATGTGAAGAAGATGATGCTGGCAAACCCAAGGAAAAGAAAGCTACTAGAACTATCAGGCAAAATGAGAAATTGTATACAGCTGAAGGTATTCTCAATCCTAAGCTAAATAAAGCAGAGAGGAAGAAAAAGAAAAAGGCCAAGTCAGCTGCTGCCTCAGTCGACGCTATGGACGCTGACGGTGACTATGACTTTAAAGTGGATTACAAGAACAAGGGATCCGCTATGGATGTTAGGGATGGTCAACTTATAGGAAAGGTTCCGATGTCTGGTACTGGGTTTGATGAACCGAAGGAATAGTCGGGACGGTCAAATATAACTGTAGCATCAAAGGCAGTTGAAGATGCACACCAATTTCAGTCTTGAGCTAGCCTTTTTTTTGTTCCTTTAAAGAGAAATTATTTATGAATACTACTGGTTTTCAGATTTTTGTACGGGCAGTATTTATATCTGCCTAACAATATAAAAGCTTGATTACTTATCTGCATATTTAACCTGGATTCAGCTTGCACGCTCTACAAACAATAACAAAACCTTATCCCACTAAAGATCGTGACTTTCACAGTCACCGTCACTGAAACGAGTTGAATCTGAAATGCGATTGAGATCAAGTCTTACCAAAATCAGATTACAATTTCCCAACGGACGACGTATAAGTAGCTAGCATCAGCATGTGCATTTGCAATCCAAGTTTAAGCCCCTTCTCTAAGGACTACAATAACTTATTATCGAAGTTATAACGAGTGATCTACACCAGATTAAAAACCAACTGTATTGGCTGGAAGGTGTAAGATATGCTAATACAGGAAGATGGATCTCAATCATCAATCGTCACCCAGATCTTGTTCGTCCTTAGTTGTTGAGGGAGCTGGTTCAGACAATGAGGATTGATTCACAGGAGTGACCACAGTCGTGGTGGTTGTCGAAGATACTGCTGTAACGCCGTTGGTGGTTGTGACTGGTGTTATGGATTCTGTAGTTGATGTCACAATTCCTTGTGCCTCCACGGCCTCGCGTGCTGCTTTCTCTTTGGCCTTTTTGGCTCTTTCCAGTACATCTTCCTGTGTATAATTGATAAATTAGCACAGCGACTAATATCCATTATGCTCAATGCAGACTATGTAGTTGTTTTGATTCAATCCCTCACATCACTAGCAATATACAGTTCAACCCAAATCGAGAACCAGCAAGAGAACTTTGTACCGTCCCACGCTATTCACTATAATATGGTGTTGTCTATGCACAATGATCTGCCTTAAACTGAAGTGATTTAGAAATTATCTAAAACAAATTTCACTTTTAGCTTCAATCCATGAATTCTGGAAATGTTGACAGCAAATTTGTAAAGCAGAAAGTTCACAAGGAGGAAGAATTCATCAATGAACTGAACCCTAATAATGCTAACAACTTGAAGTGCTCACCTGAAACTCCTCTACAAGCTTCTGCTGCTCAGCTTGTAGCCTACCAATCGTGCTCAAAAACTCGCCTACGCCCGACTCAATGCGGTCGTTTATAGCTTCAGCTAGAGCTTTCCCCAAGAAAAAGGCATCCAGAACACTCCTGTTATCGCCCTCACCTGCAACATTCAGTTCCTCAAATCTTTGCAAATTCCAATCCAAAATTTACATTTATCCGAAAGAAAGAAAGAAAAAAAAAAAAAAAAAAAAAAAAACTGAGATTTCTGGAGAAGGGTACCCAAAGGTTTGTTCTTTCTTAAATTTAGATAAAAACCCAATTCATACAAATCAACAATTTCCACATCAAGATTCATTCAACAAACACCAAGGAATTTACAAATTGAAGATACAGAGGTAAGAACAATACCAAATCCGGGCCCACCAGGATTTGCACTGCAGTCCAATCTGCTTCTCTGAGACCCAATTCTTCCATAAAGTCCAACGCTTTTAAGCTTCAAATCTGTATGAACACTTGCAGAGCTTGAAGACGACGCAGAGAAAAAGCTGCTGCTTCTGGGTTTAGAAAGCAGGGAAGAAAGTGCTTGCGGGGAAGCAGAAGCAGAAGTTAAAACCCCACTAATCATTTTTTCACTTCAGATTCTCAGAATCTGTCACTTACTCGGTGTTTCTCGCCTTTTCTTGTCGGCTCAACAGAACAAAAATCTTCAGGTTTTGCCGTCTACAGTTGGGTTCGGGTCGGGTTTTCTGTTTGTGTTAATGACGTGGGCCTAAGCTTACACACACGTATGTCGAATGTTCCGGTCCACCCGAACCATGCGTGGTCCATATAAACAAGTGCAGTCTATGCTAAATTAGTGCACCTTGTCCCACACATCTCGCTATCAAAACTTAAGATCTTGAATTTCATGGTGATTTGATTTGACAACACTACAAGCTCAAGGTCATCTGTTTGTGGGATTTTTTGTGTTATAGTATTTGCTATGGTCAGTCGTGCTTTCACACTTTTTGATTGAAAAGATGTATAGATCAACGATTTGTAAGTGCATGAATTGAGATTAAAAGTTAGGTTTTGCCAATTTGGTTGTAACATAGCATAATTTGTCACCTGGACCGTTGATGTGTATCGCACAGAAAAATCCACTTAAAAAACTTATTCCTTGTAGAATTCTCATTGTGTTTTGGAGAAGTGTAAGCATATAATCAATTGATATCGTTTGACATTTTACTCAATAACGTTATAAGATAAGTGATTCTATTACTCTATCGACAACCCAATTTCTCTTGCCACCTATATTTCACTTTTCAGTTTCTTTGGACACTCTAATATCTTTGGAAACAAACCAAACCCAACTTTTGAAAAAACTATGATTTCATTTTGCAGGCTATACGTTTTTTTGAATACAACGTTATATTTAAACCAAGATGTAAGAAATTTAGAGAAAAACATAAGTTGATTCTAAATGAGTTCAATCAAAGAGTCAGAACCAAACCAATCTATTCATCTTCAATCACTTTTCTTATGAGCAAGTAACAAATATTATAAATCGTTAAGGTAACTGTTATTGGTACTCCAAAAATCTCATTATACACTCTTTACGAGTATATTTTTCTTTCTAATTATAGAAAATTTGAAGTGCCAAATGAGATTTTTGGAGTGATAATGACAATTCTCTATGTTAATAAGAGCATGATGGCATTTGTTATGTGACGATTGATTATCAAAGTTGACTGTCTCAACATTTGCTTGCATTTGATGATCGGTTGTATGAAAGAAAAATTACAATTCAACACGTTTTTAAACCTTTCCCATCATTTTTCTTAGTACATGGTTATTTTCGTTTAATTTATTTATTCTGATGACGAGAATTAAAGAAGAAAGTTTTTTAAAAAGAGAGTTTTAACAAAATACTCCCGATACTAAATAATAGTCACTACACCTTTATTTGTCATTTTTTATTAAAAAAACTAAATTTTTTTTTAAACTTTTTGTAAGTTTTCGTATTTAAAAGTCACCTCCCTAATTTAATTGAGTTGGCTTGGCCCTCACTCAATCATAGTCAAAACCCCAGACTTCCCCGTGGATGGTAGTCAGAAGCCTAAACCTCCGCTTGCTAGTACAATCCAGACCGGAAACCCTAAATTGCCAAATTCTATAGAACCAGTGGCCATGGAAGGCGCAATGCTTGCTCGGAGGAACAACCGGAAGAGAAAGAGAGCGAAGAAACTGTCGGAATCGACTGGTACGATTGAAGAATCAGAGCCTCAAAACCGTAAGGAGGACCAAGAAGAAGAAGACAAAGGGGAAGATGAGAAGACGAAGAGAATGAAGGTAGAGGAAACAGCGGGAAAAGAGGAAAACGAAGGCGTAGAAGCAGCGAAGGAGGAGAAGAAGACGAAGGTTAAGAGAGGTGGAGGGTCTGGGATTATGACCACAGAGTCTTTTGGATCACTGAATTTGTCTTCCAACACTTTTAAGGCCGTTCAAGATATGAAATTTCAGCACATGACTCAGGTAAAGAGTTAAATTCCGGGGTCGAATTCAATGATTTTATTAGCTCCTTATTCATTCATGGATTGACATTGCCATGCTTCTAATATCAAGGCTTTTTTGGGGTAGAATTTGTGTAACTTAGTGTATATTTTTCGGGTGAAATTGGCTTAACGCAATTTACAAGTAAATTCAACTGCTGCAGATTCAAGCCAGAACAATCCCACCACTATTGATCGGAAAAGATATACTGGGAGCTGCAAGGACAGGATCTGAGAAAACTTTTGCTTTTCTAGTACCAGCTGTGGAGTTGCTATATCACACAAAGTTTACTCCTCGTAATGGAACCGCTGTTGTTGTCATTTGCCCTACACGGGAACTTGCGATTCAGGTGAAACAAACCCCGGAACATTCTTTCTTTGTTATTGGTTTGATATGTTACAGGGGTCGGTCTTATTTCACTGGCTCCAATTGAAGATCATTTTTTTATGCCTGTTACATATCTAGGTTGAACATAAAGGCCTGCCTGTATTTGAGTGATAATTCCATTCTGCAGAGCAGTTTTGTAAAATTGGCTTGTTAATGGAGTTCCTCTATATTAGCGGGCTGAAATATGGCTTGGTATTCATATTTGCATGATATGAAAGTTAACATGCTCAATAATTTAAGAAATTCACTTCTTAGAAAGAAGTCCGAAAACGGAAATGTTTATGTAAAATTTTATGCTTCACAAAACCAAAGAAATTGTGCTTTATTAGTCGATGTGCTGTCGCATTATGAGTTTTACGATAAATCATCTTGATTCTTCCCTGAATATTTTCATCTCAATAATTCAGACCCACGCTGTGGCAGAGCACCTCCTCAAGTATCACTCACAGACTGTCGACTTGGTTATTGGTGGTGCAAATCGGAGAAGAGAAGCAGAAATTCTTGTAAAAGGAGTAAATCTATTGGTTGCAACCCCTGGCCGACTTGTTGACCATCTCCAGAATACCAAGGGATTTCTATATAAGAACTTGAAGGTTCCTCACATCTCTTCTATGGAAATATTGTTGTAGTCTATCAAATAATATTGTTGTAGTCTATCAAAATTATTTGTATCTGGTTATTTTGTAAAGTGGGGCTAATTTCTGCCGATGGATTTCTCATTGAAAGATGATTCTACGCACGATTTCCTTAACTCTCTAATATTCTGCAGCGGTTAATATTCCCTTTACTGAAAACTTGTTAGTAGTTTCTGACCCTTTTCTCAATTTTGGTTGTTATGATAGATATAAAATTTAGCCTCTTGGTCTGGTTGGACTAAACATGTTTTATTGAGATGTAAGTTTGCATCCCGACATCATAACAATTGACCATCCCTGGTTTCATTGTTCTATTGGACTTGCAGTGCCTTGTCATTGATGAAACCGACAGGATTTTGGAAGATAATTTTGAAGAAGAAATGCGACAGATTATCAGACGTCTACCCCAGGTACACTATACGATTCGGCATTCTAACTAGCGTTACAAATACTCAACACTGAACAATAGATGCATCCAGCTTGCAACATATTCTTATTTTCTTTTGTTAGATAGAGATAAGAATGTAGTGAAGTGTGTATGATTATATTCAGCATTCAGCTTTGATGCGTTATTTTTGTTGTTTTAGTTGCAATTCAAAATGGATTTTACATGGTTATTCCCTTGACTTATTAAGTAGCTATTGAATGTGCAGGAAAGGCAGACAGCTTTATTTTCAGCAACCCAAACCAAGAAGGTTTGTGCATTATATTCATGTCCTTATCTTATAATAGTCAATCTTTTGCTTTCTGCATTGTGTTTATCTATTTTAGCACGAATTAGTAGGCTGCACATCGACCAGTTGTTCAGTTATTTTTCTTGCACTGAGTTTACTCATGTGTGCGCGCCCATATGCTACATGAATTGCTTTGTTCTGATAATACTTTTCTTGTTAAACCTGTAGGTTGAAAATCTTGCTAGATTGTCACTGAAAGATCCTTTTTTGATTGATGTGGATGAAGGGAGGACTAAGGTAGGAATCCAGATGGTTTCATGTATTCTTTTAGTAATTTACTTGTGTTAATATCTGTCATGCATTTAAATCTACTTATATGTATTTAATACATTCTTTGTTTATTTTGATATAGCTCTAAATCTTTAAAGTCTAACAAGATTATGTGCACTGTAGGTCACTAATGAAGGGCTAAAACAAGGCTATGTTATTGTGCCCAGCGATAAGAGATTTATTCTCTTCTTGTAACAAGATTATATACTTTTCTGAAGACCACTCGTTCTAAGAAAGTGATTGTCTTCTTCTCTTCTTGTAACTCAGTTAAATTCCACTCTGAACTTCTTAAATACATTAATGTGGAGTGCTTTGATATCCATGGAAAGCAAAAGCAACAGAAGAGGACAAAAACTTTCTTTGACTTTTGCAAAGCAGAGAAAGGAATCTTACTTTGTACTGATGTTGCTGCTCGTGGGCTGGATATTCCTGCCGTGGTATGTTTCCTTCAATTGTTATGTCTTGTTTGAACTTCATGCTATGCCAATAAGATTCTGCTCTGTCACATTACCAATACTGCAACAAACAGTTGTTCACGGTAAATCTTATTCTTCTTTTTTCGTTTGCTTGTAGGACTTGATTGTGCGGTTTGATCCTCCGGATGATCCCAAGGTGCCCAAATTTTCTCTACTAATGTATTTCAATTAATTTTTGTATCGAGTAATTTTTCTTTATCCATTATTAATTCAGGATAAGAATCCAATTTCCAATTGGAGTTGATATCCCAATTAACCACGGTTTAATATGCTTGGTAATCAGGTTCTAGGACTAGATTTTCTAACATGCCTTTCTTGTGGCTGTTTAAAGAGCTTTGCTGGTTTATAAGCATAAGTAAGCAAAGAGAGAATTCAGACTTCCACTCTTAAGATGGTGAATGGGAATACCATCCAGAGAGAGGAGTGAGAGGAACTCAAGGAGTTAAAGTGACATAATATCGAAGGGCAAAGTGTCTGAAAGATAAGAAAAGATATACGGGTGTTTCCATATTTCTTGTTCTTTATGGCTCATCGAGTCTTAAATCTAGAGGCTTGATAAGATAATTGGTTGTACCCATTATCGATATTGTGAAGATTTGTGTTTGTGGTTTGTGGACATAGGCATATAAGCAAACCACTATAGTTCATGTTCTTTGTTTTCTTCCGTATTTTCTTGGGCTTTCTGAGTTCATTTGTTTTACCCATTTGTAAAAGATTTCACAACAATGGGATATCTTTGTGCAGGAATATATCCACCGTGTTGGTCGAACAGCTCGAGGAGAAGGTGGAACAGGAAAGGCATTCCTTTTCCTCATTCCTGAAGAGATGCAGTTTATTCGCTATTTGATGGTATGGTTAGTCAAGAATAAGAAACGAATGGAAGCAGCCAAATCTAAAAAAAAATGCCATGCTTTTCAGAAGGGTGTCTGTTTAAAGCAAGCTTGATTGAATATATGGCCTTAAGCTTTTATTTAGGTTGTTACGCTTTGGTGCTTGTTCTCCATTTCAATTGCTTATGTTATTATGTGTTCAGGATGAAAAAGTCCCCGTTGAAGAACATAAATACAAGGAGAGTATGCTGAAAAATGCGCAGTCGCAACTGGTAATGTTCTGTTGTTCAATCGTAATCTACTACCATACAACAACTGTTTCCAAGGAACCTTATGTGTTGCTCTGTTTGATGCAGGTGGAGATGGTTCAGCGCAACGATTATCTCCGCAAATCAGCAAAAGAAGCATATAAATCTTATCTATTAGCCTATGATTCACACTCTATGAAGGACATCTTTAACGTCCACCGACTTGATCTGCAGGTACTCAACTTTTTCTTTCTTGATTGATGTTGCAGAGGAAATTAATATTTATCTTTTCATCTGAATTAATTGGCAAAGAGACCCTAACTGGAATTGGACTGTGTGCAGGCGGTTGCAGCTTCATTTTGCTTTCTGAGTCCCCCCAAGATGAATCTGAACTTAAACAGCAATGCTTCGTTCAGGAAGAAGATGGGCAAAGTACGAGGAAATCGAAATGGATTCAGCATGAGCAGTCCCTACGGAAGGCAAAAAGGCGGAGATGAAATTCGACAATTTGTAAGACATAAGGGAGTCTTGAGCCAAAAGAAAGAATCCACATTAACTTGTGTAAAAAGTGATCAAATGGTTAAGATATGGAAAAGTGATTTCTGCCCTCTTTTACCTTAATTTTGTTGATTGATTCTCCTCATAGTGTTGTAGGCCAAAAGCAGAGTGCCATAGAATATTCCCTTTACCTTCCAAGAAACAATCTGATGAATTATATGCATTCGATACCTTCAAATTTATTTGATACATATAAATTACTAACAATCTCTAATTCGAATAAATTTTTCATAAGGAATATAGATATGATGATTACGACGAAATTAAACAATTCCAATTGTTTGTATCGTAAAAACACGTCCCATCATAATAAAAGGAAAATTAATGAAAAAAGTTTGAAAATTTTGAGTTTTAACGATAAAGACAAAATAAAGGGTAAAGTGAATAGTACCAGTTTGACTTTTTAGTGTAAAAATGCGATTTTTCGTTAAAATGAACAGTACCGCGAACTTTTCGTTAAAACTTCCCATAATAAATGAATAAATGGCACAACCATGCGATGAAATACACGTATTATTCTTGCAATATAGTATCAAAAAGTAGGCAACAAAATTCGTACTTCTTAAAAAATATTATAATTCTTACTTTTAAAAAAATATTATGAATAAATAAATTCATAATCTCATTGATAAACATGTTCAATACTAAAGTATTCCCTAGCGTTTAGCGTACATAATATTGTTGGTTTTTTTTATTTTTAAAATTACGAGTCCAATGCGATTTTATTAGCTCCTGACTTATGGGATGCATCTCTGATGTTTGTGTGCACTATATCAATAGGCGAGCAACGAAGGGCAAGGGGTGGAAGTGGAACAAGGCTATTATATTGTGCTTAGTGAGAAGAAATTTATTCTCTTATATTATCTTCTGATGGTGAATCAAAACTTCTTCGACACGGTGTCACATCAATTGTTCAGTTTTTAAGACATCTTTTAACTACAACATAAAACACCAATATTGTAATACCTACAAAATATGATTGTTTTGACATATGTTTTCGCCCAATTAATTTTGTTTAAATCAATCCATGATCCGCGTATCTCATCACCATATGGTACTTTATGTATATTTCTTCCCACATGCACTATTGTTGTTACTGCAATTTAAATTTCTCCATCAAATCGGTTGGATTTTGTTTCTAAACTGAAATTCTCTGGGTGTTGTAATCCGCAACTCTAGTGGAGGATTTATTGGGGCTGCCTCATTTAATTTCTAGGAGGTGTTCTCTCCTGCTCAAATCGAAGTGTTGGTGGTTAGAGTTGGCTTGATCGAAAGGGGTTTACAAAATATAGTTTTTGAGAGCGATTCAGTTCAGATTGTTTCCACATTGAATGATTCTTCTACTAATTTGTTGACTATTGGACTTATCATAGAAGATGTCAAGCTCTTTATGGAAATGATTGTTGAAGTTTCTATTGTCTATGTTCGCCGTGATGCCAACTTTGTAGCCCATAGAATTGCTAGGTTTGCTCTTCATTCGGAGAGTAATTGTACTTGGTTTGGCAATCCTCCTTTGTTTATCTGTGATCTTCTGGAGGAGGACCTCTTCTTTTCTTATATTGTTTAGCTTGGCATTGGAAAGAAATATATCGTCTTTTTATAAAAAAATAAAAATAAAAAATCTCTCAATTGCAAAGTGTCCTTGGCATTGGATATAAGTACAGGCGGTTGCAGCTTCATTTTGTTTTTATAGGGCCCTCAAGGTGAATTTGACCGCAAAGTGTCCTTGGCATCGGACAAGGTGACGGCAATGCATCAAAGTTGTTCAGGGAAAAGGAAGATACGCATATTAGGAATTAATTTGATTTTTCGTTGATGTTTGGTTGAGTTAAACACAGCATTTCAATCAGATTCTTCTAATTGACAATAATAGTAAGCATTACTATCATAGGAACAACAAAAACCACTAAAAATAAAAGAAAATCACAAAACCCATGAAATTGAAAAGCTGCAGAACCCATGAAATTGAAAATAAAATTTGCAAAACCCTTGAATTGAAATTGAAAAGAAAATCTATAGAACATGAGAGAAATTACCATGAGACTAACCTTGCAAAGGAAGTCGTGGGTCGAGACTCGAAACAACAAGAGGAAGTCGCGGGTCGCGGGTAACGGGGATGAGAGACTGAGAGTGAAACGGCGACACTTGCAAATTGGTGAGATGTGAGAGACTGACTGACTGAGAGTGAGACGGGTCGCTAGAAAGGAAAAAGACAAAGACTGATTGAGTTGAGAGAGGGTGTGTGGAGCGGTGGAGTCTGGGAACTAGGAAGGAAAGGAGGGTCCAGAGGGCAGAGGCTAACAGAGGGATCAATGTTTAGGATTAGGGTTATAATACAAACGTAGCAACGCAATTCAGACTGAAGAGAGGAAGAACAAACGACGTTGTTTCAAGTAAAAAGCATTAATTTATAATTAATTATAAAACAACGTAGTTTTGACAACACTTCAGTTCGGTTCGTTTTCCAAACCCCATAAACCGAATTGAACCAACTAGAATCGGTTTGATTCAGTTTTTTTCAACCTCGGTTCAATTTTCGGTCTAGTTTTTTTCGATTTTTTATTTTTCGAACCCACCCCTATTGAAATCACCAAGTAAACTTTGTTTAATTCTTGTATTTACAACTCATTACCACGAAGTATGAGTGCATGTCATTACCATGAAGGTGAAGGCGTTGGATTATTGAGGCAATGAAATAGCATTCATCAAGTCTATCCAAACAAAATTTAAAGAGCAGTGCTACAATTACCATCACATGTCGGTTTTATAGAAAGATAGTAAAAATGATCGTACAAATAGATAATAACAATAATATATTTCAAAACGAAAAAATAAAAATGGCAGTAAACTACGTACGGAAATTTCAATCCTTGACAATGATATATAGATAAATATAATTTTATTTCCCTATTTATAATTGGTTGGCGGATTTGTCACGCAACAATTAGATGTCAGATTGAATAGCTGCAAAATGTAATGTTTTTGTCAAGTACGAGCGAGACCGGACGAACTTTGTCTACTCATTTTTATCTGGCTTTGCCCAAATTCTTGAAGATCCAGGAACCAATACACACTTATCTAATATATTTTAACATTATCCACTTGAAACAAACGAAAACAAGAGCTCCAACATATCGAGCCACGCATCTAGTAATGCTAGAGCGAAAATTCACAATTCATCTTAATTTTTAGCTGTCAGATCGAACAAATCAAGAAGATTAAAGGACATAATTAATAAAAATGTGTGAAAAATAAAAGTATCTAGATAACACGCACTTAAAAATTATTGTTTTTCTCATTATGCGAATATAAACGGATAAAATTGGGATTATCATCCGGAGATAATTTTACCTTTTTTTTTTAAGTGGATGTTATTGAAGCTATAAACTTTGTCAAGATCCCAAATTAAACGAATGAGTTTTAACGAAAAGCTCTCGGTATTGTTCACTTTAACGAAAAATCATATTTTTACTCTAAAAAATCCATCCTGATACTATTCACTTTTAGCACATTTTTGTCATTTTCGTTAAAACTCAAAGTTTTCAAGCTATTTTCATTAGTTTTTTCTTTTAAACAATGCATGGAACATGTTCTGGTAGTTTTAATTGGATTATTTAGGGTTGGGAATTAAAATATGGTCATGAAATTGGTTTGTGCTGATATTAATGAATAATTGGCGGCAACTTTCAGGTTTCACTTGAGGAAATTAGTTCTTAGGTCATATGTTTCCATTGAAATACAGCATGGTTGGTGGAACACATTTCAACTTCAAAATAATATTTTTTGAAGAGAAATTGTTATCAACACTTTAAATTTTAATTTTGTATTCTAAATTTTTTAATATTTAAAAATAAAAATATATTGGTGAAGAGTACAAAATAAAATTTTCAAAATATCAATAACATGCTTTATATTAATATGCAATGTAACAACTTGTTTTCGAATAATCGTAGTGACGTCGGTGCACAAAGAATATCTCCGTTCTTCAATTTGCTCTAATCTAAAAAGAAAATAATAATTAAAGTCCAAAAAAAATTAGAAAAAAGAAAAACACGTATAGGATGAGGTCCTTTGATTTGAACGAGTTTTCAAAATTCTGGTTTCTAGAGGGAGGGGCTCTGCGCGTCTTCTTGACTTTTGTAGGAAAAGAGCATTCAAATGTTTCCAAAAAATTCAAAATCCGACAGCAGTTCAGAGACTGCGTGGCATTTTCGTTATTTCCAGTCAAGTTGGAGGGTAGCTTAACAAACTCACAACGAAGACCCCCTCGCTACCGTACCTAGCTTCTCATCTAAGCAAAACTCTCTCTCCTCTCTCTATCTCTCTCTCTCATCACGATAAAACCACCGCGACTTTGGTTCTCTCTCTCTCTCTCCAACCAAAAAACCCTCAAACCCTCGGCTGCCTCTCTCTCATCCGCAACCGGAATCTTCACTTCCTGTCTCATAGGGTAGGCTTCGGGGATCGAATCCATGGGGCAGCAATCGTTGATCTACAGCTTCGTGGCGCGCGGCACGGTGATCCTCGCAGAGTACACGGAATTCACTGGAAACTTCACCAGCATAGCTTCCCAGTGCCTCCAGAAACTTCCGGCCACCAACAACAAGTTCACCTACAACTGCGACGGCCACACCTTCAACTACCTCGTCGATAATGGCTTCAGTAATTCCTCTTTCTCTCTCTCTCTCGTCAGATCTCCTCAGATTGATTTTTTTAGTTTCCGGTCCGATCCGCGTATTGATCGTGGATTTGATGTGCCGATTTTGCTCGATTTGGATTTCCTTCGTGGTTTCTATGCTATTTTTGGAAAATCGTTTATTATTAGTTCGATTGGCATAGATTTTCTCTTTGAGGCCGTCGGATAAGATTCGTATAGATTCTCAAACTCGTAATTTCTTTTCTTGTGCGTTTTTCTCGGATTTTGTTAGGCTGTTTGGTAGGTGAGAAAATGTTTGTGAATAATGATAAAAGAGTCAAGTTTGTGCGGTGAAAAGGATTGATATGAGTGTTGAATAGGGATACGAGAGGAAAAATTAAATTCACGATCGAAGTTTTTAATTGGGTTTTGAATTTTCTGGATTCAGTTAGTAAATACTATTGTATCCGAATTATGTTAGTTCTAGATTTCTTGAGCCGAATGAGCATGGCTTTGTGTCTCCTCTGATTTCGTAAAGCTTATTCACTTGTGCATTCCAATGGCTTTGGAACTGTTTTTTGTTATCAGATTTAACCAACGAAAAAACTCTCAGCTTAAATAAGTTGAATGAGTAAGATATTTTAGCTTCTAGTTTTCGTAATTACTAGATTAAGCTTTAGGAAATATGGCAAGAAGTCGTTAATGTCAAATCTGAATTAATGTTTTATTGCTATGTATGTTTCTACCAAGTTTTTCAACATTACCGAAACAGAATAGGTTAAAGGAGTTGAACAGGAATGATCTCACTTTAAGGAGCCTCTGGAAACGTAGTGCCACCATACGCCACCGTGAACAGCTCTTATTAATTGATCTGTCAAAATCGGTTCTCTTACATTAAGGCATGCACTAGAACCTTGAGTTTCTGAAGTTTAAAGAAAACAGCCGCGTAAAATTACTTTTCAGTCGAAAAACATTTCAGTTTTAATTATGCATAGTTGGATGATGGGATTTTTTTTATTCGTGTTTGTTTCACTTTATTCTTTTGAATTTTGATACATTTCTGTCTGTAAGAGTTGAACTAACTTTACCCCTTCGATGCTACAGCATATTGTGTAGTTGCAGTTGAGGCTGTTGGTCGACAAGTTCCTATTGCCTTCCTTGAGCGAATCAAGGAGGATTTTACCGGTAGATATGGTGGGGGAAAAGCTGCAACAGCAGTTGCAAATAGCCTAAACAAGGAATTTGGGTACTGTTGTTTTATCTTTTCCATTTATTGAATTGAATGTGGTTGACCTTTCCTATGATGTCTTCTAATCTCGCAAATTTTGGTGCCAATATAGGTCCAAACTGAAGGAGCACATGCAATACTGTGTGGATCATCCCGAGGAGATCAGCAAGCTATCAAAAGTGAAAGCACAAGTCTCAGAAGTCAAAGGAGTTATGATGGAAAATATTGAAAAGGTGAGGCCTGGTGATTTGTTTAGATCTAGAAAACCAATTGTCTTTGTTTAGTTTGATATCTAATTCTTGTGGTCAGGTTTTTAGCTGGAACTGATAATTTTGAAACCTGGCAATTGCTTACACGACCTTTTAACCTAATCCGAAATGACACGAAATAATGGGTTTTGGGTCAACACGTTAACTAATCGGGTCGTTATGGGGTCACACATTAAGAGCTTGTTAAGAACGGGTTCTTAACAGGTTTACCCGCGGGTAACCTGTCTCAACCCGATAAAAAAAGTTAGTTTGATGATTTTAAACTACTAGAAAACCTTTCTACAATAGCCATAGTATTTTTCTCACATAGTGAGATTAAAAAAATTCCAAACCAGTTTAAAAATACATAAACTATAAATTTAAATTTAACCGTTGATTGTCATTACGAGTGTTTATATATATGTATGTATGTATGTATGTATTACATTTTTCATGCTTCTACAGTAATTAAAAAAACCTTACTACAACAATTGCCACAGGATTTGATTTCACATAAGTGAGATTACATCCTTACCGTTGGATTATTTGATCTGACTTACGTTTTTCATTTGATCATGTATTGATATAAAATATAATTTCTTTAACGGGTTGGATCATATTAATTGGTTGATTTCGGGTCGGGTAATATTACCCATTTTAACTACACAACCGTTAAGATATCGGATATGTCACGAACACGGAAACCACGACACGAATGCTAGGTCTAATTTTTTGTAATAATTATTTCGAGATTGGTATCAAAGTGGTGCGAGATTATTTGATTGATTATGTTCATTGCAGGTTCTTGATCGTGGGGAGAAAATTGAACTTCTGGTTGATAAAACAGAGAACCTCCGCTCACAGGTCAGCAATTGATGCCATTTTGTTTTACCCTGCAATAGCCAATTCAATTACATATATTGAAATTGAACCGTATGTTGTTGGCTTTTCATTAGTATCAGTAAACCCTTAATCACTGTAGGCTTGGTGTAATTATATTTGTCTTTTTGCAGCTTGAGCGTTCGGATTTTGTGTAGTTAATTTTCTTATGTATGCTGTGTTACTGATTGGTTTGGCGATGCAGGCACAAGATTTTAGGCAGCAGGGAACCCAGATGAGGAGGAAGATGTGGTTGCAGAACATGAAGATCAAGCTGATAGTTTTGGGAATCTTAATCGCTTTGATTCTCATCATCGTTCTATCCGTCTGCAATGGCTTCAAATGCTGATGTGTCTGTAGACTCTTATCGGGCACAGGATGGAGTTTGTTCGTCGCGCTTATTTCTGGTCTACGTATATTTATTCTTGGTTGCACATCCTACTTTCTGCTATAATTTGTATTGCCAGACTGTTTGTATAGCTTGTATTCGTGATTTTTTTCTATAATAGGCTCTGTCGGATGTGTGAATCGTTCTTGATTCCTTTTGCTCCATGGAACTTATGTTGTAGAACTTGCGACTGATTCTAGATTTGGTATTCAACGGTTGAAAAGTGTCGAATGTGCATCTTATCGCCTTTGCAAGAACCGTAAAACCGCCCAAATAACGTGAAGCGAAAAAATTCACGGGAAATGAAACGTGAGGGAAATGTGCTTTTCGCTTTCATTTGAGAATCGAAAACATGAGGGAAAACGTCCCTTAAGATTAATGTATGAAAATGGCTTTTGCCAAACGGAAAAACAAGTCCAACCTTTTCGACATTCTTCTATGTATGTTGTATGTACCATGAAGTACGAAGTAGGAAGACAATGATTCATTTGTTGATCTCCATGTTGTGTATCAGTCTGACTTTCCCGAACCAGGCAGCAACACACAACACAACCGAACGTCTGATCTCTTCTACTGACTCCAAGCTTTCTTGGTCGACAATCTACCGGCAAAATTCACAAACAATTACAACATTTCGAGTGAAATCTTCGTCAAGTTTTCTGACATAATAGCTTACAAGGTACTTGTCCCTCGTCTCCCAGAAAGGTGGAAGAAATTAATCAAAGCTATCTTGAACAAGTATCAAGCAATTGTTCCATCTTAAAAGCCAACGTTGTAAAACAAGTTAGTTCTGCGATGCTCACCTCAGCCTAATCGACTCTTCCACCGGCTTCACAAATCGCTTCGACGACCAAGTCTCTCAACTCTTTACAATTAATTTGTCCCCTTTCTGCAGAAGATTTAGCTTTTGACAATGACTTGCTTATAGAAAGTGCCTGTATATCACCAAAAAGAACATATTAATAATTGAACAGAAGACACACTGCATGAGCAAAAACGCCGCAGAACTCAGAAGTTCTACATTGGCAAATAGCAAGATAGGCTTAAATGCAGTAGCAAACCTTTCCCCGTTCTTCAGGTGAGAGGCGCACATTGCGTGAACTCATTGCCAGGCCGTCATTTTCACGCACTATTTCAGAACCTATCACTCTCGTAGAAAAATCAAGATCTCGAACCTGTACAAATTCAAAGAGACCGATAATCCATAAGCAGCTTCCTACAAATGTAGCTAACATCACATCATCAGAATACATCATGTCTAAAACTACTGCAGCAATTAGGTTTGAAATGGCCAAATGAAATAAATCAAACAAAGTTTTTGAAACCGGTTTTAACCCAAACCCGAAATTTATGCTCTGCAACAATTTTCAATTCAATGAACACAACATTGCCAATCTATTTTTCGTTCCTCAAAAAATGAGCACACCAAACATTCTTGCATTGACAAAGCACATTAAATCAAAGACCAAAATCGGGTTCAAACAACAAATTCTCACACCCAACATTTTGGCATTCCTTGTATGAACTCCGTTAAATCTACCCTCCCATGTGCCGCACAAGTGACATTTCGCACAGTTGACACGTCCTCGAATTCCAACAGTAAACAGAATGCAACCAACAAAGACAAAAATTCGATGCAATTGAAAATGTAGGGACAACACAAGAGGTCTAAATCACGTTTTGGCCACCACTTTTCCGACAAAATCTTCCGAAGTCTTACAATTTCATGCTCCAATTCATGAACTTCTAGAGGCTTATGGCGCCGCGAAAATGCCACGAAAAGAGATTTCATCACACATTTTGAAAGAAATTCGCAAAACCGATTAAAAATCAATCCAACAAGAACTTACCATCCGCTGAATAATCCGCCATTGCTGATAATCCTTCTTCCCAAACACCGCAACATCCGGCTCCACAATGTTTAACAGCTTGCTCACCACCGTCGCCACCCCTCTGAAAAACACCGGCCTGCTCCGCCCGCACATCCCCTTTTCCAACCTCTCCACCCTCACCTACGTCTCGTGCCCCGCCCCCTTCTCCTCCAGGCAGGACACCGTTTCACCGCAACATCCGGCTCGCACGTGCCCCATTACTCGCTGGTGCTTTTGCGTCCGTGTTAGTTCCATAGTCGTATAGGTTGTGGGGGTTAAAAACGACGTCGACGCCGCCGGGAATTTGGGTGAGCTTCCGGATGTCGCCGTGGAAATCGGACGGGTATGTGGAGAGGTCTTCGGAGGGGGAGACTGACCCGGGTTCACGTAGATCGAGACGGCGAGGACGTCGGCGTGGGTGCGAGCTTCTCGGATGAGGGACACGTGTCTGTCGTGGAGGTAGCCCATTGTGGGTACTAGTCCGACGGTCTTGCCTTGGGATCTCATGGCGCGTGACCACCTCCGCATCTGGTCCTTGTCTCTGATTATCTGTGGCTCTCCGGCCGCCATTGGAAGCTGGGATGTTGGTGTTTCGAGAAGGAGGGAGAGAGATAGCTTGGTGGAATTGGCGAAGGCAAATAGCAAAATTCAAGTGAGGAAGAAACTGCTTTCAATTTTTGTCTATTTGATCAAATAAACGTTGGATTAAAGGGGAGTATGAAATTTTATTTTTGACACGACTAATTACCTCCAAGTTGTTGCTAAGACAATCTCCTTCTATTTTTTATAACTCTAATTCAAATTCTCGTTTGTGTCTCTTGTAATTGATGTTCAGTTGTAGCTGCAGTCATTAGAAAAATCCAATAATGGATTGTGTTTCAAACCACCAAGGAACTTTATTTCAATTTTGAACTTACCCACACACCCTCAAACAAGACAACTTGATTCTGTGTTTGTTTGTGTGTTGCCCTTTTGTTGGGACTATATTAACACACCTACATATCAATATGAACAAGTGAAACAACACAAGAAAGTGCTATTTTGGACTATTAACATGCCACTTGATCTCTAAATTGAGAGATTTCTTCAAAGATTGGAAGCCTCTTGGATCTAAACGGACCCCATTCATTCATCAATTGCTCAAGCCCCTTCACAAAATCATCATCCAGGCTCAGTAGATCCAATGACTCTGGCAAACAACTCGTCGACCTCAATTCCATTAACAACTCGTGGGCCCGTTTCTTCGACTTGCTTTCCTCGGATCCTGGAAGTCTACTCTGCACCACGTCTTCCAGAATCAAACGGGCATCTTCGTATCGACCCTGTTTGATTAGGCACAGGCCCAAGTTACAGGCCTTGTTCGAGTCAGGGTCGATCATTTGGGCCTTTTGATACACGACCTCCGCCATCATGTAGTTACCCTTTTGCATATAGGCCCAACCCAAATTGCCCTGTAAAATTTATCGCATTACTAATGTAACATGTTACCAAAATTATGAACCTACGCAACTCAACATAACATATCATATAGATATCTGATATATCATACCAGTAATCTCGAAGTCTCTTGCGTAACTGAAACTTGGAACTTCTTTCCGTGAGAGCGCGCAGTTTTAGTCGGCCTTCCGTTGAAGGCGGCTCCTTGGTATATCAACCTAAGCTTCCTCTTGAGCAAGTCAATTTGCTCTTCAATTTTGCCACATTTCTTGTACAAGTCAATGAGGACATTGTCAAGAGAGTCTTGGGCTTGTTTGGAGCAAAGGCCTCTAAAGGACTTAACAGCTTCAATGGCCTCCTCAGTTCTATCCAATTGCTTCATCACCACAGCCATGTCTTTTAGGGCACTATCCACCCTGTCTCCTGCATTTATTGCCTTCCAAAACAACACTATTGCTGCCTCTGGATCCTTTGCAACTAGCTGAAAAATATTACCAAAAAAAAAAAAAAAAAAAAGGGGTTTGGTAAGACTAACAAATTGGGCTCTGATTTGGGCCCCCAAGAAAAAAGCCCATGTAAATAATCGAGAACTGTCACTCCTCTCCATGTTTTTCAGAGTGGTCCAGACGAAGTGGGCCAACACTATTAAAAAATACAATAAATATTTTGCATTGCATTTATATATATATATATACTTTTTTTTTTTTTTTTGAGAAATTTATTTTTATTTTTGATGAACACAAAATCGTTTTCTTTTTAGGATACCAAGTTGACATCATAATTCAGAGTCCAGATCCAACATCCACGTGGTTCTTGGCCCCCACATCTTTAACAACAATTTAAATGGAGTTTTCATTTTTGTCAATTATTTTATGGGTGTTCTGTCTTTTAAATTTTTATGGACTGCAAATAACATCTTAATACTCAAGTTATTATTAAGAATATAATGTTATTCATCTTGTTGCAATAAGGATCGTTCATGCAATTAATTATGATAAATAATATAACATTTCAAGTGGTTTAAACTTCTAAATTATATACACAACGAAACTAGTTAAGCTAATTAGCTAAAGCAGCGTGTTTTCCTCTTTATATCCAAGTTCGATCAATTTGGATAAATTTAATGAAAAATATTCGCTTGTGTGTGTATATACATATAAGATCTACATTCTACGAACCCAAAGTTAATTATTTCACGAAATTAAACTATTTGGTTTAACTCAAGTACGTAATTTTCAAATCATTTACAACCTAATTTATTAACCAAAGATGAGATCTGATCCTGTGAAAGACATTGAGATTTGATTTTACACTCAACTACAGATAAATTATAATTCACCCAATGAATTATAAAAACTAGCCATAAAAATGATTGGAAAAGAGGTCGATCGATTGCATGGTAGGCAATAATCAGCTTCGAATTTGGGAAAAGGAAGAAAGAAAGTAGGTTTGAAGTTTAAGCCTCATGCTCGAGCTCTAGTGTTTCTTCACCAACATTTTACCCCCACTTAAGTCAACCATTCGTCCAGAAAAATTAATAAAATAATGTACTAGCTATTCAATTATTGGGGTTTTTGAGTTGGGAAAATTAAGGAAATATTGAAGCATCCTCCAAACAAAAATGATGGATTTGGTAAAACAATAATCTCCATGGTAATTGGAAGACGCTTGAGTAATGCCAAAAGGGTGCGCAAAACCAAAAAAAGATAGCATGAGAGAATATTAAGGATGGATCATATCTCAAAGCGAGCAGAACAACCTAATTGTAGACGGCAGTTTATCTTTTATCTATTTATTTATCTCGTCACGTGACGTATAAAACAAAGAAGAAAATGTATTTTTGTTTTCAACTTAATGAAGGAGAACAATGCAATATGCAGGTACAAAAAAATACATCTTGGAGAAATTAAGCATGCAATTCAAACTCAATCGCTACTAATCAAACTCATCGTATCATGCAAAACCAAGATATGAGTTTTTATGACATGAATCAGCTTCTTATAACCCCCAAACGAAAAAAACAAACGAGATCTTAGATTTGGGCATCGCGAAGTTAGCTAGACTGAAAGAGCAACATCCTCATCGAAGTTCAAATTTCTCTTCCCGTTGTTTTGATTATATCGCGTTTAATAAATAAATAAATAAAAACTAGACTGCAGGAGTATTGAAGTTTGGGGACGAACCTGAGCATGTTTAGCTCGAACATAAGGACCATCACCAGAAGGAACCTTATGAATAACATGATAAAGATCATCTTTCTTCCCCTTGGTGCTGCCGCTGTTCATCTTCCAACTCCCCTCCATTCTTTTTCTTTTTTCCCCCTTGATGTCTCTGGATTAATTGGCTGCAATAATATTAATAAAAAAAGAAAAGAAAAATAAATAATATTTGAGGAGCTAGGCCTACTCTCTCTCCCTCTGGAAATCGAGGAGGAGAGATATTAGAGTCCAATTTATACAAGCGAACATCTGATCATATTTTCGGTTTTATAATATGGTCAAGAACATTGTGCTATATCACGACTCGATTCATCCTTTGTTGGTTTATGTTCACACGAACAGCAAATCAACAACCTTGCCACGTGTCGGGTGGGACACGTGTCGCGCTGAAATTCAACCATTCTGGGATCCCTCTCGCTGGTTGCATTATTGGGATACACTCATGACCTTTTCCTTTCTCGAACATGATAATGTTAAGGATATTAAATTTGCAGGTTAAATTTTGTAAATTAAATTTTATGAAAGTTGATGATTTGATTATTATAAGCGTGTTAATTTTCTATTAATAACACATTATTTAGTTTACAAATTTAGTTTCCCTAGCATTACTTTTATATATAATTAACAATACACTACATTTTTTTTTATTTATATAAAAGGTTTTTACTGAAAATATAATGTATTTTACTATAAATTGATACGTCATTTGACCCCACAACAGGGCCCTAGGGTTTCTTGTCAAATGTCAATGCCATTAGTCAAAATACAGCATTGTATAATCCCGCTTTAATCCTTTTGAATTGGGATAATGTAAACTATTTTTCATATCATTAGTAAAATTGATTGTAACTTATCGCATATAACAGATCGGTGGTCATGCCCTTTTAGCTACTTAATCATAGCCAGGTAGGGTGAGGTTTTCACACTACCTAATAAACATATAATTCTTCCATATCCTATATATCTCAATTTTCGGATGATCGATTATGTTGAGACTCTTCTAGCACAAAGCGTCACGTGATCGATGAAAGTTATAAGAATGTTACAAATATGTATATATTAGGAAAAATTCTTATATATATAGACGACAACACATCCTCTCTGTTTATGTGTCTTATCCAATCTCCTCTAATGCTTTCTTGTTAGAAAGTTAGACGGCTACGAGTCTAGCTAAAAGGAAGATAATCTTATCAGTAGACGTTGGTTTGTAGGTTGTACGGGTGAACCTGACCCTTAAACCGGTCGGGTTCAGTTAGAACAACTAAGAACTAGATTTGAACGAGGATTTCAGATATATCCCGACTCCTGAGCACTAAATTTTGTTGCTATCTTTAAAGATTAAAAAAAAAATTCTAGACAAGTACTTGTATAGTAAGCAAGCAAGCAAGAAAATGGCGTCAGAGCAAAACTGTTGGAGCACTGTGTGAGGACTGAGGAGCTTTGCCATATATGGATGAACCTGGACATGTTCAGTGCAATAGTTAGGAAAAATGTTTGTATCTATAAGCACCGCCTTATATGTACAACATTTGATTCGTCGTGATTGATTATAACTTGGAAGCTATTATGTGCTTCGTTTCGTATGTCTCCCGGGTTTGATCTCATCTAAATTTATTGAAGAGAAAACGGAAGATATGGTTACGTTAATACTCGGAGTGTAACCCAATGTCTTTAACTAGAAACAACTCTAAAAACGTATTACTTGTTAGTTAAATAAACATGATTAACTTATTATCTTCTTTTTTTTAATGGTATAACCCTAATCTTCAAGTGTTTTTCTTTGTAGTATTTTGTTTATTCACAACAAATGCACTACCAAAAAAACACCCTTTTCAAACGAAAGGATTTTGTCGGGTCAAATAAGGTTTCATCACCTAATGTTTTGTCTGACTGATATTCCTCGGGCAAATTTAGTTGGGCAAAAGTCATTGCTCAAACGTTTGCCCGACGTAAAATAAAATTTTGCCGGGTGAATACTATTTGCCCAAAGAATTATTCACGACTATTTTGTTGCACGAAGTGCGTTGACCAACTTGACCCGACAAACCTAACTTGCCCGATGATCGTATTTTGTCATCTCTTGCATGTACAGTCAAAAGTTATCCTTCTGCTGGTGCACTACTTCATTTCGAGCTTCTTCTTGTTGGCGTGCAACTTCTTCTTGATGGCGCATGGCCTCTAACACCATCTCCAACTACTACAGTTTGGAAGACGACCACTTGCAGGCTAAGAACTAGATGAAGAAGATCTCCTGAGGTCTCGAACCCAACCAGATCTTAGGCCATGGAACTCTTGGCCTTCTGTTGCCCACCCCTGTCTATGAACAACTATAGAGACACATCTGGATCAGGTGTTAGTTGCTTCATTGGCGTGTCCGATTGCTGCTAAGAGAGGTTGGTGAGGTATTCATCATTATTTTGAGACATAGAAGCCTACAAAAAGAAAAAGAACCAATTAAGATTATCGATCATAATTTTATAAAATTTAAGTGTAATGAAATTTGAAGTTAAAATGTTGGATGGAATACATACATAAATATTGTCAACTACCTGTTTGCCATAATTGGTGATGTATATTTAAACTAACTTAAACAAATATATTAATTTAAACCAAATTAAACTCGCAAGCGCACGAATTAATCGTAGTACTATATGCAAATACGAGGTCACTCCCACAGGGATTGCTTTAATACCAATTTAACTGATTAATCACGCTAGACTTCATTAAACAAACAAAGGATATATTGAATTGAATAATTGAGTAATTGATTAAGACTACAATTAACAAGAAAAAGAAAATATAATTAATTAAAATAAATACACGACACAAGAAAACATAAAGTTATGAATTCACCAATAACAATCCTATTTACTTTTCCTAGAGCCAACTACTATCCAATTACCATGCCAATGTTAAAGGTTGTTCTTTCTAAGATATGAATTAATCCGTGGTCAGGCATCAACTTTTGTATCTCTACATGATAATTATATCCTATTGGTTAGGCATACAATTAAACACATAAAAATCCATTAAGCGTAGAAGAATCATGTCAACCAAGTAGGACTATCTATAGCTTGATATTGGTCATCCTCACTAGTTTGTCTACTCTTCTTAATCTTAATTCCAATAAACCTAATTGATTGGTCATCCTCATAGATTTATCTAACTATCTAGATGCAAAATTCCTAAAGGTGATCAGTCATTAAAAATCCGAATCTAGAATAAGATACCCACAAAGATTAAGAATATAACATGACATATAATCAGATAATAATTAACAAAATACTTCGCAAATATTCATGTTATGACTTCATCATAAACCTTAGAAAATAATTTAGTTACACATAGAAATAAAAATAAAAGAAAGATAGAATCCGAAATCCATAGCAAAGCACGTCCCTAAGCTCTTCTTCACAAATTGCGGAGATGGTGAATGGTAGTATGGATGTGGGTGATATCCGGGGTATGCGGGGTATGTGGGGGTCCTCTAGAGATAGCTTAGGACACCTTATTTATACTAGAAAACCCTAAAAGGTCTGAGAGAAACTCTCCTAAATAAAACAAACTCCTAAACAATTAATAACACAAACTTGGAAAGAATCCATCTTGGCTTGGGAAACACGTCTTCTATCTTGCACATCAAATTTGGGGTTGATTTATCTTCTGAAAAATTCTGTAAAAATATAGGAAACGTAGCTTGATTTCTTATCTTTTCAAGCATATATTGCACGCCACTAGGAAAAATCGGGAAGGCCTTCTTCATTCTCCCACAGCTGCACAATTCTTTCGGGAAAACAACTTATGCGAGATTGATTTGTAAAATTGGAATGAACACCTCCATGGAAAATTATGAAATTTGAACATAACGATCAACCTCTTAGCTTCCTTCTCCAATTGGCCTTGCATTAAAACTCCTCCGGAAAGTCGACTTATCACAAAAAATGTTCTAAGTGCACAGAATGGCTGAAATTGAGAAAATGAAAGTAATAAGGCTCTTTTATAATGAATTCCTTAACAAAATCTAGGGATAATTAATATGAAATTATGATAAATAATGAACCTATCAATTGGCATGTGTATCCCCCTAGGCGTTGACTTCCAAAAAAAATGAACGTTTTGCACGCCATTCTTCGACTCGTAGATGAGGAGTCGAGCACCAGAGTGAGGGAGGTACTACTTCGCTTCCCAGTTAGCCTTATTTGTCGTCGATTTTCTTTGTGAAAAAAAATTAAATTAAATTAAAAAAACTTTGAATTAAAAAAAAAACAAAAAATTGAAATGAAATATACAAAAACTTACCAAAAATTTTGGGCTCTGAAAGTGACCGTATGTGAAGTTAGTGTCACTTGCCCATCATTTATACATAGGGGTGGGCACAGTCCGGTTCCACCCTCAAAATGGAATCGGAACAAGAAAATTTCAACGGTTCGGTTCGGTACGGTTCCGCTTAAATTTATAACTAAAACCATATGGTTCGATTCATGATGGTTCTGGTTCGATTCATGCCGGTTTACGGTTCTAACTAAAATTATATGTTTTTTCTAATTTTCTACTTCTAATATCAAACACATATTTCAACCACAAATTCAAGTAAATTTGAGTTTCCACTACTAGATCTACAAGATTTGTGACCAGATGATAGAAAGTGTGCATATAAATATAAATCAAAAGATAGAAAGACTCATATTAAGACCAAAGTGTAGATCTTAAACTAAAACTAAGATGTACATAATGCATAATATACTAGAAAAGAATGGAGAAAAATAATGTAGGGAGAGAAAAGTGATAAAACAACAAAGGAGGGGGAGAGAAGTGAAGAAAAATATTGGGCTTACGCACATGGTCTTCTTGGAAAAATGTCTTATTTATATAAAAATAATAATAAAACAATAATTTATATTAAAAGCGGTTCGGTCTGGTTCCTCTGGTTCTTAATATTTCCAAATCGGAATCAGAACCGTTTGAAATGGTTCAGTTCGGTTTTTGTTCCAGTTTTGACTTTTTAGGTCAACACGATTTTTTACGGTTTTTTTTGTCACGATTCTATTCTGTTTTCCGGTTTGGCGACTTTTATGCGCACCCCTATTTATAACAACTTTGGGAATAGATTGAACAAAGCTTCAGTAGGAGATGCACAATTCTCATAGTTTTTGTGCAGCTTGTGCCTCCACTCCTAGAATCGATCGGTCCACACCTGGTTTATGTACTCAGACACACCCTGCTTATCCATGTCAATCTCCAAGTTGACCTAAAATAGACAAAAAATAAAAACTAGTGTTAGTTTGAAAAATGCACTAAATAAGTAAAATTAAACAGGCACATTTACCGAGATCTCATCCTTTATCTCGAGGCGAGCTTTTTCCATGTAAGGACTTTCATAGGGCATTTGGTGCAAATGATGGCTCTCATGTCGTGAGTCAACAGACTGTTGAATTTGGCGTTTGCTCACTAATGTTGTGAGTCGTAAACGACCATGATCTTGGCTTGCATTATGCGAGTCATCTCGTTCAAAAAGAAGCTTCTATAGGTCGCCCATACTTTCACCTTCTTCACACCCCAGCTGGAAGTTCTTCGTCTCACATGGTGATGGCCGCTGAATTGAAGTCAACCTGTGCGATATCAATAATGGGGGTCGAGCTGGCACAACACCATGTCATTTCCGACTGTAAATAAGTCGAGAAAAATTGGAGCTCCTAGACCGACAAAGCTGATGCAGTGGGCCCAACCGCTGACTTGGCGGTGGTCGCCTGGTACCTCCAATGAAATATTCGCCATATCTACCGCCAAGTCATTCTAACCCGAACCGAACGAAGAGCGACGGCCACAAGTGATCAACAACGATGACATATGAGAAAAAAAATAATTTTAATTTGCATTAATTTTAATAAATTACAGTACTTTCTAAAATATATTAAATGACATTTTACAAAAAGAAAAATAATAATTGTAAAGAAATTTTCTAATATTCCTACAAATTATACAAATTCTAATTTCCACCCGGAACCAACCCGCTCCCCACCCTGGTCCCCTTTGAGCCTGAACCACCACATCGTCTTTCTTGTACATTCAATTCACAAATTCAAGTATATTCATGATATTTCTAATATAAAAAATAAAATAAAATAATTTGAAAACACATTTGCTCGACGAATTTTACAACATTTCATCTAGCAAGCACTTTATTATGGGGGAAATTTTGAGTTTTGGGAAAAGTGGAGAAATTTTGAAAGTTTGTCCAACGAATTTAGTATTGTTGCTTGACAAAATTTACCAATGTTGTCAGGCAAACACCAAACATTCAAAATTTCCCTATTTATTTATTTATATATTTTCAAGCGGTTACAAGATCATCAAATTTGATGAACAGATCAATTCGTGATGATACGTTTGTAACCATCCAGCCTTTCGTCCCATTACTTAATCTCTGAAAGTTTGCTTTTGGTGATTTTTGGCGTATGCAATTTTGTACTATTTACAAACAAATTTGACGGTTGGATCGTGAAAATTGATTTCGTAGATTGTGTATCCCTTGAAAACAATAGATTTAACGAACACTTAAAGTTTATTTAATACTTTTGTAAGTAGAATGTAAGATTTTGTGATAACCAATAGTGTAAATATTTTAAATTGATGAAGGGGTCTGTTCACTGTATTTTTCTACTGTCAGGGAATGTAGTTGTTAAAAATTATCAAAATCGGAGCTAAAAAAATTGTTTAATCGTGATGCTAAGTTTCTAATACTCGAAGGATTTCGTCTCATTACCTAATCCCAAAAGCTTGCATTTGGATGATTTTTGGTATATGCTATCTCGGAGTATATACCAACTACATTGACGGTTGGAGTGTTGAAATTAATTTCCTAAACTGCAAAAATCATCAAAAGCATTGAATATGCGAAAATGTCCCTCACCTTTGTTAGGCAAAACATTTCCTTTTGCCTGACAAACTATAAACTATAAACCCTAAATCATAAAATATAACTTTGCCCGATGAACTTCTTTATGTTGGGCAAAAGGTAGCATAATATGCGCCAATTTTTTTCCTTGCCGCGAAAACTTTGCCTGACGACGTTTACTTTGCCCATCGAAATGTCTCGCTGCCTAAAGTCTTTGAAAAAAAAAATACAACATTAACTACTTTTGCCTAACAAAACTTGATTCGTCCGGCAGATTCTCGTTGGGCAAATGGTAATTTTTGGTTGTGATTCTTAATTGGGTGCAAATTAACTAGTTATACTAAAAATGAACTGTATGGTAGTTTAGCTGCTAAAAGAAAATGTTGACAAAAATGAATAGTATAATTGTTTATGAATAGTGCTCGAAGAAATTGTGGCATGTGAGAAGAGATTAGGTCTGAATTATGAAAATTAAGTCCTACCATGTGTTTGTTTGTTTCCCTATATATCTCTATCGACAGACACATGATTGATTAAAACCTTGTTTCAATTGTCAGAAATGAGAAAAAAAAGATCCAAGTTGGCTCTCAAACTTCAATTTGTGGAGAGAACGTTTAGGCATGGACACGGTCGATCGTGTCGCTTTAAGTTAATAATACAGTAACATATGAGATAAAAAAAATTATATATAACATTGTACTATTAACATGAAATGTTGAAATGACACGCATATTTGCTATGTAAATTCTTTACCAATTTGTGACTATTCTCATTTTTCACACTATTTGCTATCATCTTTCCCGTGTTAATTTTATTACTTTCTCATTTTACCCTCTTTTAAGAATTAAAAAAAAACTAAAATTACTTCGTAATAAGATGATAGAGAAGAAATTAAAATCACTTAAAGTATGCTAAGTGAATACGTTTTTCATCCTTTTTTCCTCAAACTAAATATTAAGGCGCTTTTGTACAAAATTTATAATTACCGAAGTGTTTTTTTCTTTAAATTTACTATTTTCTTTTAATACCAAGTAAAATTTGAGATTTAAGGTCTTCCACAACGTGGCAAAGACAGTGTTTAAAATATCAATATAGGTGGAAATATCTATATTCAATTTTATAGAAATATCGAAATTGATATTTGCATTCGACGAAAATTATGGAATCTTACAATGCGGTGTGTCTTTATCAACTTTTTCAGATTTAGTTAAAATTAGAGAAAATTTTCTCAAAAAAAAAAAATCAAAAAGTTCAAAATCTACAATGGATTTTGCCAAATTTTCTGTAGTGAATCAGTAAACATCATCGATATTAAATTGATTTTCCTATATCTCACTGATATAGGTTAAAGTTTGCCGTTCATCCCTTCTTTCCATATCGATCCTTAATTTTTCGGATATTTCGACGAAAATATCGACAGTTTCATAGATATTTTAAACATTGGGTGAAGATAACAACTTTTATGAAGCGATAGCAATGTAGTCCTTGCTGGCTGACATGATGATGTGGCATTTTAATGCAATTTATTGCTCGGGCTGACCCTAAGAATTTGGGACCTAGGCAAGTCTTTGAAATGGGATCCTAGAGTTGTCTGACCCTCAACCCTTGTAAATTAATATGTATAAAAAAAAAATTTGCTAAATACATGAAAAAGTTTATTTCTACATCAAATATCATTACAGTATAATATCAAAAGAAAAAAGATATACAAACATTACTTAAATATTACACGTCTTGCATTTTTTAGATGCAAATATACTAAGTAAGTTTACATAATCTAATATTTCAACAAATCCTTTTTCAGTTGAAAAAATAGCTAACTCATTCAATATTTCTTATGATATAGTTGATTGAAGATAAAATTTGATCAACTTTAATTTTGAAAAACTTCTTGCTATAGAGGCAACTGTAATAACAAAATTCAATAAGAAACTCATGCATTTGAGAAAAATCATCCATTTATCTCAAATAGTTCAACACTTTTATTGCCTGATTTATTTTATTCGGTAAAGTTTCTCTCAAGATTCTTAGTTTTATAAATAAGTCTTACAAATGTTGGGCTCAACAACCATCTAATTGATTATATAAAACAATTAATCTTACAAATGCTAGGGTCAACCGCTCAGCCTAATGAGCTATTGTATCTGTAAACATCTTATTTGAACAGACACAAAGTTTGTAATATTAATTTATATATATAAAAATTGAGGGCCGGGGGTCCTAAACGGTCCGCCTACTGCAGCTACCCTCAAGGTCGGTCCTAATCTTACCTTCGTGTCACATGGCATATCAACGTTGCATTGTATTGAGCACATTGACCACATTTCTGACAGAGGTACGTAGTCAATGTGGTTAAAATACCATTTATTCATTAGACTTTGAAAGTTGAGTGAAACACTCGAGTCAAATCGCTTGATCAATTAGCCGGTCAGATCAGTCAATATCAACAAAATATATGCACACAGTATTGATTAGAATTGTCCTTCATATAAATGATGATGTCGATACTGGGATTGTCAATATCGTGTCTATATGTTTGTCAGTGGGAGCTTACTTTCCATGTAAACTTCCACTCACAAGCATATAGATGCGACATTGAAACTTTAAAAGTAATCGGAATACCAATAGTATAGATAGAACGATAACATGTCAATATGAATACTTTATCGAGCTAGGTTTTACCTATTTGGGAAGTCCGTTGAAACTTGTTTGCAAAGGCAAATAACCAAACTCCAAAAGGCAATTTTGAAGGGTTCTTAAACCTATGGAAGACGGCAAATGTCATCATCGAAGATTTTCTATGGTACTGCAGGAAATCGCAATAATCTTAAGGTAGCATTCAATACAAAATTTATCGGAGAAGTGTTTACACATTTCGAACTGTGATTTGTCGAGAAGGAGAAATGAGTTGCAAGGAGCGAATGAGTAAATAGGAAGAGAACATTGGTTTCAAAGAAATGAAGCTATATTTTAAGAAAGCACTAGATACAATAATGTCAAAAGAATTACAGCAATACTAAAACTGACCCCTTTTTTTCACTTGGCTGCTAAATGCTAAATGCTAAATGCAAAACCCAAAACAAGGCTGCCCATATCCACAAAAATATAAAGCAACGCAGGAGGAAAACATCAACATAGAAACTGTTTAAACAACGCCAAATATCGAAGGGCCACATTTCACGCCATTGAAACAGTAAACTCATAAAAACGCACCCTCACGGGCAAAAGGGCACATGCATTGTAGCTGAAGCAAAAAATATCACCTACTTTAAATTATGCTTGGTTTCCAGTTCCACCACCCCTTGTGCGCTCACCTGTCCGTCCTTTTCCCCGGTTGTACCCTCTGCCCCCTCCACCTCTGCCACCTCGTTCATATCCACCAGCACCTCTCTCGTATCCACCACCAGCACCTCGCTCGTATCCACCAGCACCGCCTCTCTCATACCCGCGAGCACCGCCTCTCTCATACCCGCGAGCACCGCCTCTCTCATACCCACCAGCACCGCGCCTCTCATACCTACCAGCACCACGTCTCTGATACCCGCCAGCATCGCCTCTCTCATAACCTCCACCAGCAGCGTCTATCTCATAACCCCCACCAGCACCACCTCTTTCACCACCTCTTTCATAACCCCCACCAGCACCACCTCTTTCACCACCTCCTTCATAACCCCCACCAGCACCACCCCTATCACCACCTCTTTCATAACCCCCACCAGCACCACCCCTATCACCACCTCTTTCATAACCCCCACCAGCACCACCCCTTTCGTAACCCCCACCAGAACCACCCCTTTCGTAACCTCCACCAGCACCACCTCTTTCGTAACCTCCACCAGAACCCCTTTCATAGCCACCAGCACCCCTTTCATAGTCACCACCATTCCTTTCATAGCCACCACCATTCCTTTCATGGCCACCAGCATTCCTTTCATAACCAGCACCTGTAAAAAAATAACATGCTTGTAATAATTAGTCCGTTGCTTATGAACCAATGACCACAGGCAAATCTATGAAAGAACAAATTGATATCTGAAGTACACATCTTAAGCTGTTAAGTACATCCACCAGACTGAGAGGTATAGGGATACTATTGAATATATGCACACAATGCAAACGCAAAGACATAATGATCGAACACTCCTCAAAATAGTGTAATATGCCAACCCTTCAAATATGGCCAACTCTTTAGTAAACAATCCCTCCTAATTCCCCAACCCACAGTGCTGCTCAGGATATTTTCCTTGTATAGGTACTTATTAAAAAGAATGCATTAGACTCGTCCACAAGTTTGATTATCGCATAGACCTTGTATAGGATGTTAAATAAACTTACCACGGTTACCCCAACCTCTACCACGTCCACCACCTTGTCCCCGATTTGAATAGCCATCATTATCTACCATAAAAGAAGTCCACGTCAAGGGCAGATTTATATTATATAAAACATATATAGTGTAGGCACTTCAAAAAACCATAATATGAGTACTTAAATCCCCAATGACTAGTATGTCATTTCATTATTGTACCTTGATAGTTTCTATAGCCACCTTGATAGTTCCCATATCCACCTTGATGGTTTCCACCTTGATAGTTCCCATATCCGCCTTGATAATTGTCATAACCTCCTCCCCTGCCCCAATTCCGGCCTCTTCCTCTACCACGTCCCCGTCCCCGTCCCCGGCCATATGAATCTAAGAACCAAATCAAGGAAACATGTTAAAACTTAAACATTAAACCATGCTTAAAATAAAAGCTACTTGATACGTTGTCATTTACCATCACCTTCATTAACAGCATTGTAAGGAACACGTGCTTGCTTTGGTTGCTGCTGCTGTTGGTAACTCAGCTGTGGCTTTGATTGATCCGCAGCATATGGGGCTTGATACCTATGGAAAGGGATCATGTAGAAAATATTAATGTTAAAAGCACCAGAAAAGGAAAAGGAAACACTTTCCATAAGCTCAATACTTTTATGCGCTTACCGCAGAAGAATATCAAACTTAATCTAAAAATTCAACCTTGGTGAAGACCCCAATATATTTTAGAACATACCCAGGAGAGTTTGTGTTTAGCTCCTTTGTTGATAATGTGATTGAAATCATTGAGACATGACGAGTCGTTTCCACACTGCAACATATGTTTATGTTACATGCCCATTATTGATTAAGCAGAAGGAAAAAAACACCAAACAGAGCATACGCAAAAAATCTGTTTTAAGTCATAAGTCATTTCCTTACTGAATGAATTGATCACCATAAATATATTCATGCATACAAAATTTAAGACACTTACGGGAGAAGACCTTCTTCCATCGGTTCAAACACATCAGTTATGCTTACAGAGCTGATGGCGGTATCCTGATGCAACCAGGAAATTCTCTTCTGTTTTCAAAAACAATGACTGGTTAATGTGCGTGCATGGAGAGAAAAGGGGTTTTTTTTTTTTTTAAGAAAAAGAGGAAGAAAGAGGTGGAGTGGAAGAGAGAAGAGGAACAGAAGGGGGGGGGGGGGGGGTGTGGTGATTAAAGAGAGCAAGATAGTGACCTTTATAATTTCAGCAATTGCAACTGTCTTGTTAATTGCCTGTCCCATTGCCTTCAAGACAATTTCTTTTCCGCGCTTATCCTAAAATATCCAAAAAAAATCAGACACACGGATGGATGAATCACCCTTATGTACCATATATGGCACTGTCCTATAACATTAATCTTAGATTACCAGCTGACAGAAAAGAAAAAAGGACGGGGAGAGAATAAAGTTAACATTGGGATTCTAGAACATAAAAAGGCAAAAGAACAACAGATATAAGAAAGAGACATAGTAAATAGAAGCTCAAGAAAAACTGATACAAACTGATCTTACAGCCGTAAATAGATATGAATTCTTGTCCATCCTCAGATTAACTATCATTAATAAAACTATCTGAGTAGTTTACGGAACACGCACTTTTTATTGTAACAATTTCTTATCATGTCAATGTGTTTCGAGTCAGGCATCAAAGATATATTCACTCATAGAAAGGCTGACCCCTTACTGTGACTAAAAACAGTAGACAGCCTTGTTGATAGATTTTGCCAAGTACATTAAAGGAAACCCTTCCCAGGTGGAGAATCCATCACAAAAAGGAATAATATTCACACCAAAAAGGGCCTTGTGCACTTGTTAGAGAGAAAGGATTGGTATTAAGAAGCGACCATGATTGAAGAGTTCACTTTTGTCTTTGCAACCACTTTTGTAACATTGACCGTCCCTTTTCAAAGCTCCAGCAGTCATTGAACTCTCGGCCTAAATTGGTCTATATAATCAAATGACATAGCATATGATGTAAACAAGTACAGAAATAGATTTGCAAAGCCGCATACAACATGAAATGTTCGGTAAACTGAATTGTTAACGCAAACGTGCAAACTAAGACTAACCACCTCCTCGCTGAGGTCAACAGTCATATTCTGATGTAAATAATTGATAAATGGCATTCCCAATTCACTAACACCACCAATGGCCAATTTTACAGTCCAGACCTACCAGCTAGCATCTCCGACACCAACACGAATTAACAATCACGAAGGACTTTCTGTATATGTACATCAAAAACTTATCCGAGACCATCAATATAAACAATAACAACAGCTACATTCATGTGATTCAAGTTTCAAACATAACCAAAAACCAGAAAAATCCATAAAGCATAACACAAATGCATATTATCACCAGCATACAACCAACACCCGTAAAAAATACCCACATATAACAAAATGGGTCAGAAATCCATCAGTATTTGAAGCAAAAACAATCCAATAAACCGAACGGACAAAACCCAATACAAAAGCAAAGACATGCAAAAACACCCAGAAACCAAAAATACAAAAAACACCAAATTATGAATCAATGGAAGAAAAAACGATAAAAAAACGAGAACATAAGAGATGATCGAAGAGAGAGAAGACGAACCTGAAGCAGAGTGGTGGCATAGCTGATGTAGTTTCTGATAGAGCCTTGGGTGGTGATTCGGATCTCGTTCTCATTGATGGGCACTTCGGGCCTCGGCTTCTCGACCTTCTGAAACTTTTCCATGGCGTTTCGGATTTTTCGGATTTGGAAGAAACAGAAAACCCTAAAACCCTAGAGGAGGAGCGAGACAGTCAGAACACTGAAGAGAGAGAGAAGGGAGAGTGAGAATGAGAAGCTGTCAAAAAAAGGGCGAAAATTTAGTGAAAATCATTTCCGGCCAATCAAAAGCCCAGGCCCAATTGGATTTCGCCCCATATATTTCACAAAAGGTTCCACACACCATTTTTTATTTCACACACATCTTTTTAATTTTCGACCGACGAATCGGATAAATCGAAGAAAATCAAAGGGCATGAATTAATAAGAGTGTGTGAAAAGTAAAAAATAGTATGTGAATACCACACTCATTCACAAACTGACGTCCAGGGTTTGGAGAAATTTGGTAGCTTACGTGTTTTGACTTATCGTTGCCTCCATGTATCACTGCACAATTGATTAAAAAAAAAGCTAAGTGCAGATAAGTACCCAACATTTAGAGCACCTTCACCTCACTAAGGCAATAATTGCCCCGTCAATTGGGTAAAAACAATTACTATCTTAATGAATAATAATTGTTCAAGTGCAACTTCATTCTGTAAAATGAATTGTCCAAACAACTAGCTATAAATTTTTTTTCTAAAAATATTTGATAAAAAATTAATATTATTAAATTATTTAAAAATAAAAAATAAAATTCTAAACCTAATCCTCTCGCTGGCTCGAATGCTCCACCTTAGTACACAAATTAAAGATTTCATTGAAGCCAAGATTATCAACTTCCAAAATGTTTTACACACAATTACATCACATCGTTGGAAATGGATATACCACCACAATGCTAACAGTACATATCTTACAAATTCTGACAAATTACACCAAACAATACAAGTAACTACGATGTCAACAACCGAGGCGAGAGCGTAGATAACGCCAGAGGACGTTGACAGTTCTCCTGCTATTATTCAATTTCTCTGTCTGTTGTGTGGAAGATTCTTAAATACTAAGAAACGAGACAATACTGGAGCATCATCTGCACAACTGAAACATGTTTTTTCCCTAACCGAAGTGTTTGATCTTGCATCTCTGTCATGTGCATTGCTGTCAAACATGATGCAGACAATGAAATGTTAGTAAACCATTCAAGGCCTCATTCGATCTGACTTCGGAGACCAGGATTTATTTTTTGCTCGGTTGTAAATGCACATGCACTTGATGAGGGAAATGGAATGCACAAACACAACGCGGCAATGCCCCTCAAAATTTTTTCGGAGGTGATCATGCGTCGACGAGAGAATAGATTTTCAACAAGAATCCCAAAAATCAAATTTATCCAACGGCACATAATGTGAGCATAGAGTAGATATTCAATGCAAGACTCAAGAGCGGAAACCTCCACAAGGTGATTATATTCCTTATAAAGATGAAAACTGGTAGATATTCAATCACCGAAACTTATGTATCTTATGGAGCACAGAAATGTCAAAAATTAAGATGTAAACCAACACTTTTCTGGTAGAAACTTGAGAAAACTGGATTTATAAATCTTGCCACGTTAGTAGAAGAAGCATATATGGTAGAAACTTGAAAATCTCAGCTCATTAAACCTCTGAACTTTACTGTCCCACACTACCATTCAGGAACATGTCCAACACGTAATGTTCTACCATCACCAAAAGTAACTTCAACAAGATTCGAACCTAAGACCTCTCACTTCCAAAGTGAAGAGAAATACCACCAGACCGTATTACGGAATGACTACCATGTTTTCCACTTAAAACGGGTAATTAACACTAATCGATCATGCCTGAACTAGTCACATAAATTTAATAAGTACCCTGATTTGGGAGTTTCTCTATGTAATTTTACTTGCATCTTTAAGGATATATTCACACATGTCACCTACTGATCTACACTGAATTTGGCATAAAACCCCTTGTTAATTCAATCAAGAAACGTCACAGCTAATTAAATCCTACTTAACAAAATCAAACCCACCAAACTTCAATTGCAAAATCAATCAATCTTAACATGATATCAACGAAGAACAAATTAAGAAAATTGATGAATCCATACCATGAATCCGCGGAGCGCAAAATCAGTCCAACATAGGCTGCACATTGACAACACCGTCTCCTTCGCCCTCCCCTTCGCCACGAAGGATATTATGCGGGGAAACTGTCGACGAAAAGCTGATGACTTTATGGAATTTATTAACAGGGGATGGCAATTGGGGCATTCTCCTCCAGCTACACTTCCCCGAAGGTCCGCCATTGTCATCGGAACCAATCTCGCAAACACAAGCCGGGTACTTCTTATGATACTCCTCATTGAACACGTATATAAGGTTTCCCAATCCCACACATTTCAAGCTTGCAAACTTGTCTTCCTCATCGCCGTCGAACAATCCATCCAACAAGTCCTGCGGCATGATGGCGATCTCGCTGAACTCCATGGTGGCCTCCTCGATCTTCCACAGGTTGAATGACGGACCGATAGGGCCGTTGCAGATTCCGGCGAGGACGAGGTGGTTGGTGGAGGCAATCAGGAAGGAGAAGACGACCCCGGGCGGGCGGAGGGTCTGGACTTCGCTCCAGGCGTGGGTGCGGAGATCAAACGAGGCAATAAAGCAGGAGTAGATTCCGAAGACGTAGAATCGGCGCTTGAAGAGAGCGGAGGAGAGAGATTCTGACGAGTTTCCTGAGCGGAAATCGGCGGGGAGCGGCGGGCAGAGGAGCCATGAATCGGAATCGGGATTGTAAATCTCCACGGCCAAACGGTCCTCGATGTCGACCAAATTGCCGATGAATCGGACCCCGCCGACGACGACAAAGCTAGGGATTGGGGAGGAGGAGGCGGAGGAAGACGAAGAGGGGGGAGAATCGACGCCGACGAGGGGGTTGACGCGGGAAAATCGGAGAGGGGAGGTGGAGAGCCATTGGCGTTTGAGGATATGGGAGAAGGTGAAGAAGGGGGCGGTGACGAGGAAGAAGCCGTCGGCGCCGAGGAAGGAGGAGGACTGGGAGGGGAAGGTGGGGGAGGGGAGGCGGAACCAGAGGTTGGAGAGGGGGTCGAAGGCGAAGCACTGGTTGAAGTTGGAGGAGGTGTTGTGGATGCCGAAGAGGAAGAACCAGGGGTATTTATGGGAGAGTGGGGAGGAGAAGGTGGAGGAGGAGATGAGGGAGTGCCAGTGCTTGCAGACGGCGGAGGCGCGGATGAGGGTGGGGATGGGGAGGTAGGAGAGGATGAGCTCCGTCACATCGGAGCTGAGGGTGCTGATTTCCGCCATAGTGGGGTGATGAGAGAGAATGGGGAGAGAGAAGGAGGAGAGAGGAAGTTGGTTGAGAAAGGAGGAGAGGGTGGTTGGGTAGTTGGTGGAGGAGGAGTTTGACTAAATCGGAAGATAACAGGAAATTGCATCCTCCCTTTTCCCTCCATATTTTACTACCACCTCCACTGTTGTTGCCCTGTAGCTTGCGCCTTTCACCTTCCAAATCTAGAAAACCTTTAAACTTTTTTTCCTTTTATGATAATAATAATTTACGAGTAATAGACCAATTCTACTTAAATGTATATGGTAATAATTGGTAATTACAGTAATTAGAGGAAGTAATTATAGACACATTTTAAACAATTACTGTTATTATTTTCTTTTTGGTGAAGAACAATTATTATTATTACTAGCATTTGCCTACATATTTTATGTGTAAGAAGTTAAGAACACGTTTTTTTTTTAGAAAAATAGGAAGGAGAGAGGGAGAGAAAGAGAATGTGGGTGGGAGTGGGAGTGGGAGTGGGAATTTTTTTTTATTTTTTCATTTTAAATATGGAAGATATTTTAACATTATCTATAGGTGAGATTTTAATAAAAAAATAGTAAAATTTGGTCTTATGAAATTATGTGACAGCCCGTCCCGAGGAATTTTAAAAACGTACGTGTGAAAAGACGATTTTGCCCCTAGTTCGATTTCATTACGTTTTGTGTCATGTTTGGGGTTTTGTTGGCATGTTTTGAGCCACACACACACTCCCACACTCCACACCCTTTTCTCCCTTTCTCTGTGTTTGTCCCGAGTCCCCATTCGCTTCCCATTTTCTTTGAAACGTACGGACACACCCACACACCCATCAAACCTTCACAGATCGAAGAAACCAAGCACATATTCAGGCTCGTGAGGCTTGTAGGAGTCCAACCATACCCATTTCAGGTAAGAATACCTTCGTTTTCACGTCGAACTCACGATGCCCGATTTTGGTACTGTTCATGCACACGTGATTTCTCACGTTTTAGGGAATTTCAAGCTTGTAGGAAGCTTGGTGAGGTCCCTAGGAGGCTCGGGGTGGTTCGTTTGAAGGTTTTGGACATCGGGATCACGAGTTTCGAGGTTGGCCGGAGTTGGGGTGATTTTGCAGGTGAGATTTCATGAATTTTAGCACTTGAAAGTGGTATGATTGTGTTCCTCTCGTTGTAAGCTTCATTTTGGTACCAATTTTGTGAAATTTGGTTGAAAAATGAAGAAGATAGGACGATTTGAAAAATTCCCAGTTTTCCGGCACCGGCGACGGCGCCGGAGGCTCGCCGGAGAAGACGACGGAATATTCCTAACGCCGTTGATGAAATCTGTTAGGGATAACGGAATATTCCTGACGGCGTCAACTGACGCCGTCAGCGTGCCAGGCACGTGCCTGCTCGTGGCCGGCGCGTGCGGCGGTGAAAAATTATTTTAAAAATATGGGGATGTTCCTGAGGTTGAGTAGATCACGTTGGTGTATTCATACATCCCATTTGAGCATTGTATGAGAAGTTATTTCTAAAGGTTGGTTATGTGCTTTAAAATTAACGTTTTCGTAGTGGTTTCGCATATAGGTGATACCTATCCCGAGGACGAGCGTGGTCCCTCGAGGCAGGAGGGCTACGACCCTTCCACATACCAGTGAGTGGGCTTTTGGTTTTCCGTATATACCTATATACTTATATTTTCCCAGAAATTGATTTGAATTGTTAATTGCCATATGCTATGCATTATATTACCGTTGTTTATGCATCGTTAGTGGCATTATTAGTCGTTTATATATATATATATATATATATATATATATATATATGCATATTTGGTGCTGCCAACGCACAGGTAAGTGCCAGGTAAGTGTTATTCATGTTTATATTCAGTAGTGATTTGAGATGCTTAAAGAGCTCATAACCTGCACCCCCGGTGTTAGTGCTCCCGCCCAGAGTAGGGCACAGTCCTTCACGTGATGTTCACCTCCCGCACCACACGCTCAGCTTGGATCCAAGTTAGGTGCACAGTCCTGTCGTACAGACCACTCTAGGTGGTTCCGACTCGTAGGTGACCCGCGATTATTCGCCCAGCCTTCATGTGATCGTAGCACTTGAGCGTATATATATGTTACACCCAGGCCTGTCGTACAGACCACTTTAGGTGGTTCCGACTCGTGTGAAGGTTCAGTTAGTGAGATTGGGATTTGAGCTCTAGATTCAGCCGTACAGGTCACGTTAGGTGACTCCGGCTGCCAGATTATATGATAATGATATGATTATACCTGAGCACTTGCATTTCATTTTGAGATTTTGGCATGGCATATTCTTGAGCATGATTGGTATATATATGTACATCTATTTTCTGGGAAGTATACAGGTTTTACGGCGAGGGGTTAGAACTTATTTGTTAAATGGTTTTCGAAAAGCTTTGTTTTTGCCCACTCACGCTTTTGTTTTGCGTCCCTCCACGTTCTAGTTGACTAGCAGGTTTGGTGGTTTCCCAGAGGACTTTCCCGGCATTTCTGACAGACGATCACCAGTGTAGGACCACCTTCGGGTGTACTTTGGTTGCGTCATTTTCATTTGGACTGCCTTAGGCTTTATGCTCTGAACTAGGCGTTGCACTTATTATTATTTTATGTAAAACCAGTTTTTATTTATTCGTATTACTATTTCCCTTATTATTTTATTAGCTTCCGCACTGTGCACATGACTACGTCACTTCCACGTGACGGCCAGCACGCCCTGATCTAGGTTGGGGTGTGTCAAATTACATTATTGCCCTCTTTTTTTTTTTTTTTTTTTTGGTGATACTAAATAGTCTTTTCATAATCTTTTAGTTGACAAATAGGATTTTATTAATAGATAGTTTAGATACACATTTTAATTTACTATTTAATAACTTTCTCTAATTACAGTAATTAGATGAAGTTAAACAAAATTAATAAATTAAAATATGTATAATAATAAATTTAAAGTCACTCAATACTACAGTCAGGTGGTATTCCTCTTCACTCGGAAGTGAGAGGTCTTAAGTTCAAATCTCGTGGATGGCAAATTTGATACCAAATTAGGCTACCTATTGTGTGGTTTAGCCGAACTTCCCCTCCTCTTAGTGTAAAAATATCGATGTACCAAAAAAAAAAATTTAATTTAATATGGAGACATTAAATAAGATATCCATTGGATATTAAAACAAAAATATAATATAAATTTGAATTAGGTACACATTAAATGACTAAAATCAATATGTAATAGGATGTGATATCCACACACCATTTTTTACTTCGCACACACCCTTCTAATTTTCGACCGTCGGATCGAAAGAATTGAAAAAGATCAATGGACATAAATTAACAAAAGGTATGTGAGAAGTAAAATGAGATGTATGGATAGCACACCTCTATGTAATCTAAGGTTGGAATTTTATTGAATTGAATCTTCTTCAATGAAAAAAAAAAAAAAACCCAATTTATAATTATGTGATTGTCACTAATAAAAAAATTATACAATCGAAATCCAATCATCAATAATCATATCATATGATTGATAAAATACATATATATAGATCTCTTCCTAGAACCAGGATCCTCGCCGAATCCATTCCCTAGGGATGCTAGGGATCACGCAATCGTATCCGTTCAACATATATCGTGCGGTCGTAAATCATTTAAAATTTAAAATTTAAAATTCAAATATAAATAGTATCTAACGAAATCTGACCGCACGATATGATCCTAGGATCCTTAAGAAATGGATCCGGCGAGGATCTGGTTCGTCTTGCTAGCTTTGACCATAACGTGTTTATGTATCCGCACAAGTGGTTGTCAGTATGTGACGTAAATGAGTCTCATAACACATCAATAATTAATGACAATTTATACATGCGTCAGTAGATGTTGATGATATCTTTATATCTCTTGTCAGTACCATGTTACTAGACTGTGTATATTGACAACACAATAGGAGCTTAAATTCATAATTTAGCAAGACAAAGTCATGCGAAGAAAGTTAAGGTTTTCATCATAAAATCAATTTATAATATGAAGAGTAGTCCAATTACTTATAAGTATATATAATATTTTTTTTTTTTTAAAATGTGAAACTCATACACTTAACATAAAAAATACCTTATATTACTATAATGCGTTAGTGTACAATTTGTCTCGTACTCTTTTAGTTTTGATTGTTTGCAGTCAAATTAATGAATGTAAAAATTATACCTTACATTTTGGGATGGGAATTCGACTTTTTACAACTTAAATGCATGAAATGGAAGGTAGTTTATTGTATGAAAAAAATTAGAAAACAACCGGAGGGGCCGTTCATTTCACTTTACTTTTGTTTTTGGGATATGCTATTCAGACATTATTTTTTACTTCGTACATACACTTTATTAATTTTTGTCTTTTAATATTCTTTAATTTAGTCGATCTGACGACTGCAATTTATTATGATGTGTATAAAGTAAAAAGAAGAATATAAATAACACACCACTTGTCCTTTTGTTTTTCTTTGTACACAGAAAGAGACAAAAGCTTGAATTTCCTTCTAATGGAACAATTAATACGTACTAGTACTACACTCAAGAAATCACAATCGCCTTGAGGTTCCTTCTAAGGAGACAATTAATATGCACTTGTACTACACTTACGAAATCACAACCACAAAGCAACGTTGTTAGTGTACTAATGGCTGAATGACTAAAGAGAAAGGGGTCCAATTTTGGTGGTGTCTAAAGCAGGTCCGCCAAACAAAAGTTTCGCACTAATAAAGAATTGTGGTTGAGAAAGTCGGTTGACCATATACAAGTTTGTGGGACGGTGGTACATATCATATTTAATATAATGTTAAGAAAACTAAATTTATAAATTAAATGATGTGTCATTATTAAAAAATAAAAATGTTAATCAACGCTTAAATAATAATCTAATCATAAATTTTTATATCATTTAATTTTAAAAATTTAATCGTTAATATTACCCATCGTATCTCAGCGAGGGAGCGAGTAGAGCATTTGGTTGATCATCGTCACATTCATGTCGCATTCTAGTGGGCAACATATGGTCCCTTCTTTCCTGGGATTTTTCACTTACTTGCCAGTTAGATTGGTACAGATTTCTTCTAGAAACATGAACTGGTCCAGTCGCCAGCTAAAATATGTTGTACATATTCTTACATATTTCGGTGGTGGATTCCGCTGCTCAAATTTACATCTCTCAATTGAAGATGCTTTGATTTTTGAAAATAAATAATGTGCGAAATAAGCTTGTGAATGTCTCGACCCTGGAATGGAGTTGCCACCTCTCGCTCTAAACTTTCTTCAACCAAAAAAATAAATTGTGTAAAAGGTGGTTCTTATTTTCCTTGTAGCATATAACGTGTGCTAAAGTCAATCAAATTTATTTTGTGCATGAGTGTTGTGCTGAAACTTTCAACTCCCACGACATTATTCAATAGCCCGATTATTCAACCGTTAACCCACGAATTTGTGGCCCAATATCCAACAGTCACACTAGCTGGAGAAACCCTTCGTTAGATATTTAAAAAGACATTGCTGGAACCAAAGACCGGTGGGTTGGAATGGGCTACCGGTCGGATGGGGACCTCGGGCTACCGGTAGGTTCAATCGCAAACATGTTTTAGAAATTTGAGAAAAGATTTAGACCATCTCCAAATTAGATGTCAAATATATTAAATATGATTAAAAGATATTTAAGTGTTCTTCAATGTATATGTCATATATGATGTGGCATGTGAGTCATTTGACTTCTTGTTTTTCAGCTGCACCTTTTTTTACAGCAAACAAATAAGGAGTCAAATATATTTAATTTAAATTTTTAATACATGAGTCCCATTAACAACTAATAGAATACAAACTAAAACTAATTTTGATTATTTTTTAATAGTTAATGTAACTCTAGGTCCAATAAAATAATAAAATAAATATTTAACACATCTATTGGAAAAGAACAAGATTTAGCACTTGTATTTAATTTGCCATATCAGCCATCAAATAAAATTTTGACATACTATATTTGACATATCCTTTAAAAATGATGGCCGTAAATGAGTTAGTTTACAATTTGTCTCGTACGCTTAACATAAAAAATACATTGTATTACTAAAATGCGTTAGTTTACAATTTGTCTTGTTCTCTTTTAGTTTTGATTGTTTGCAGTTAAAATTATACCTTACATTTTGGGATGGGAATTCGACTTTTTACAACTTAAATGGAAGGTAATTTATTGTATGAAAAATTAGAAAACAACCGGAAGGGCCGTTCATTTCACTCCACTTTTGTTTTTGGGATGTGCTATTCACACATTTCTTTTTACTTTGCACATACTTCTTGTTAATTTTTGTCATTTGATATTCTTTGATTCAATCGATCCGATAGTTGCAATTTATAATCGTGTGTATGAAGCAAAAAAAGGTATACGAATAGCACATCACTTATTCTTTTGTTTTCCTTTGTACACAGAAAGAGACAAAAGCTTGACTTTCCTTCTAATGGGACAATTAGTACATAGTAGTACTACACTCACAAAAGCATAACCACCTGCTTGTTCTTTTGTTTTTCTTTGTACACGAAAAGAAACAAAAGCTTGACTTTCCTTCTAATGAGACAATTAATGCGTACTAGTAATACACTCACAAAATCATAACCATCTTGAAATTCCTTTCAATAGGACAATTAATACGCACTAGTAGGAGGGAGGGAGGGAGAGGACGACACTGAACACGGACGTGATACAATTTTGTCATCACCCGAGACTTTTTTGATCAAAAACTGAATTTTCATTTCTGTAAAAATAACATAGTACAAAAAATTTGGGGAAACAAAGGAAGCACGTTCAAATGGAAAAAGGGTTTGCTGCTATTTACTATATGCAACATCTTAAGTTTGATACAAAATCATAATAACCTTAAAGTTCCTTCTATAGGACAATTAATATGCACTAGTACTAACGAAATCACAACCAAAAGCAACATTGTTAGCGTCACTAATGACTGAATGACTAAATAAGAAATGGATCCAATTTTGGTGGTTTCTAAAGCAGGTCCACCAAACAAAAGTTTCAGACTATTTTTCACGATTTTGTTTTTTTTTTTTTTTTTGTAAAACGATAATGTTAATGATTTGAATAAACGAAGAAAATCGGTATTATTAAGTTTTTTATTTTATTTTTTATTTTTTTTGAAAAGGCATATATAAGAATTGTGGTTGAGAAAGTCGGTTGACCGTATACAAGTTTGTGGGATGGTGGTGCATATCATATCTAGGTAATGGCTAGTGAGATTAAATTTACAAACTAAATGATGTATTATTACTAAGAAATAAAAATGTTAATCAACGTTTAAATAATAATCTAATTATAAATTTATGTCATTTAATTTATAAAATTTAGTCTTGTAAATATTACCCATCATATCTCAGTGGGTAAGTGAGTAGAGCATTTGGTTGGTCATCGTCACATTCATGTCGCATACCCTTTTACATACTTTGCTAGTTGTCAGATTTCCGGCTAAAATATGATGTACATACTGTTTTACATATTTTGATGGTGGATTCCGCTGCTTAAATTTGCATCTCTCCATTAAAAATGCTTTGATTTTTGAAAATAATAATGTGTGAAATAAGCTTGTGATATATCTTGATCGTGGAATGTGGTTGCCTCCCCTCGCCCTAAACTTTCTTCAACCAAAAAAAACAAATTGTGTAAAATTGGTTCTTATTTTCCTTGAAGCATATAATGTGTGCTAAAGCCAATCAAATTTATTTTGTGCATGATTGTGCTGAAATTTGCAACTCCCACGACATTATTCAATAGCCCAATTAATCAACCGTTAACCAAAAGGCTATACTCTATATTACGAATTTGTGGCCCAATATCCAACAGCCACACTAGCTGGAGAAACCCTTTGTTAGATATTTAAAAAATATTGGTGGAACCGAAGACCGGTGGGTTGGAATGGGCTACCGGTCGGATGGGGACCTCGGGCTATCGGTAGGTTCTATCGCAAACATGTTTAAGAAATTTGAGAAATGATTTAGACCATCTTCAAATAAGATGTTAAATATGTCAAATAGGATTAAAGAACATTCAAGTGTCTCCAATATATATGTCATATATAATGTGGCATGTGAGTCATTTGACTCTTTAATTTCCAGCTGCTTTTTTTGACAACAAACAAGGAAGGAGTCAAATATATTTAATTTAATTTTTTAATGCATGAGTCCCATTAACAACCAATAGAATACAAACTAAAACTAATTTTGATTTGACACATCCATTGGAAAAGAACAAGATTTAGCACTTGTATTCAATTTGCCATATCAGCCGTTGAATAAAAATTTGACATACTATATTTAACATATCCTTTAGAGATGTTGGACGTGTCTTTTTTGAAGTGGTGCGTCTTGATCAAAGGGGCAAACCAATTGATATGAGGCTTTGAATGATAGTTTAACCATTTCAAAATCCTTGAGAAGAAAATAAGAGTGAAATACACTACAAAATCCTACAAGTATTAGAAGAAATAGTCTTCTTATACATCCACCTTTTTCATTGAAAAACCAAAGTACGAAGAACAATTTTTTGCATATTTTGTTCTTGGTATAAACTTGAGTGTTCCTTGTTATCTCTCGTGTGTTTGGGTTTTCTTATTAATGTGCAATACTTTGACAAACAATAAGGTAAGTCGGGCTTCATTGTATCCACAAGTCTTATTCGCATATCCTCTTTTGCACACTAGATGTGGCAAATGGGGGCAAATAAAGTCTGAAAGATAGCATAGTTACTATGTGCATTGGAGTCTTTCATCCTCTTCATAACCATTCCCACATGTATTCATAAACTCTCTCTAGCACTCTTCTTTTCAAGTTCTTTCAAGGTCTTCCTTTCAGAAAAATTCTTATGTGCGGCTTGGCGAGCTCTCCCATACTCACCAATACTGGTTGAGTCAGCTTTTGGAGAGACCCCACTATTGAGAGTATGAATCACACATCGGAGAAAGAATTGATCTTGCATATGCTTATAAGTAATTGAGTTACTTCTGATACTGCCAATTTGTTTTATAATGGAATATCAACTTTCTTCATGGTATTAGAGCAGGTTGTCTTATATGTGAAGCTCATCGACCACGCATGCTCCACGTTACCTGATTTGTCTTTTTTACGTTCTAGGCTTGAGAGTTCGCCATATGTGATGGGGCATATTGACAATATCAATCTCCCATCGGAAAGAGTTACCTTCCATTTGCTTATAAGTAATTTATTCCCCATGTTGTTAATTGGTTTTATGATAGAATCTCAACTTTCTTCACCCACCCCTTACCCCTTATGAGTGTGTTGCTATTTATAGCCGCCGGATGGCACAAGTTTGCTTCGTTTATATTAGAAATCAAATCTTGTTAACGCATGTTTTTCTTTGCATAATCTTGATATTAGGTAATCTCTATCATCTTCCAAATAGTAATGTTTAGCTGGAGTATGCGCTAAATCTGAAGAAATATTAATGTAATTTATCTTAACATTTTGGTTAACCAACCGATTAACTTTTAAGTTAGGAACATCCTTCTGTGTACTTATCAACTGAGTTTTATTTTGTTGATCTGTTTGAAAAGTCAAAAGTAAAGTTAATTGGTGTGAATGTAAAATTAGTTTTTGGCTTTGTTTTATGCAGTATGCAGGCAGACAGAAAAAATGGTATCAATTCGAGGTTCGCTTATTTATGCTGAATGACTATTTACATGAAATACTAATGATAATCGCATTGTTTTAAGAAAATTACATAAACATCCTTTCCTTGCATTGATTTTGCTTTTCAAATCTTAAATCTCTCACAAAATTTAACTTCTTCAATTAATAATTATGATACAATCACTAAGCAGTTGATCGATATTCCGGCCGTCGATGGATATGAAAGATCTTCATAGCTCTAGCACCACAACTGTTCAAGCAAAATCATAATTCCAGGGTTAATTAGTTGAATATATAGAGTATTAGCAATATAAATTTCAAGTTATTAACAAAAAAAGAAATGATTAAGCAGAAACTGTAGGAGGAAGCATGTGTTACATTCTGAGTCCGAGGTGATCCAGTTCCCTTTCTTGGGTTCCAAGTGATCCGGGTCTTGAAACTTTGTCGAATTCAAAGATGGAAGGCTTATGATTTGGTCATTCTTGAGTGAAGATGCTGTTGAAAGCGCTGTATAGGCAGAGGAAGTGGTGGAGTTGCTCTCCAAATCCCATCTGAAGCTGATCTTCGGCGAGTCGTTGCTTAGTTGATCGTCATCTGGTACCGCTTTCAGAGTTCCCCGGTTTCGAAATTGCTTAACCTGGATGGAACAACACAATTTAAGTCTCAACCGCAAGCGATATCAATCATAGATCGGCATATGTTACTTTTAAGACTCAGCGAGCACGTTATGAGAAACCTGGAGTTAAGTATGCTATTTCGGCATGATTTAGGACCAGTTAAAATATGTAACTTTGATTTCCACCTGGAGGTAACAAACATTCACTCTAGTTGCATTGTGTGGTAGTAAGTTTGAACGTTAATGGCTAGAGAAGGTCACAAGAGCAACATATGGCTGGCTGCATAACCATTACTGTTGTGGACCTGCTTCTCTCATATTATATATCAATAGGTCCATGCAGTACAAAATATAAGAAAAATAAAAAACAAAAACTAAAAACTAAATGGTTATCAATGAATTTTAACTGAACAAAAATTTAGAATTGTACCTTTCGAGCGATGAATTTTCCACCCTTGTCTGATTTTGCAGCAGCAGCCCATCTCAGAAGCTCCTTCATTCTTGAAAGGGTTTTGGTTTTGTCCCCTTTCAACTGTTCTTTCTTCTCCGGTAAGCCACGTTGTTCGTTTGTGCTCGTCAAGGTTGATAACGTTGAATCATTCACCGGTAAAACCTTGTTGCTTACATTCACCGAATCCGCCTTGGTGCTACTGATTCCCAGACCTTTTGCAATATCTTCTTTCTTCATGATCTTCATAGATTGAATCCAATGCTGCCTTGCCTGCCTTCTGTTTATGCTATTAAGTCTCTTTAGCTGAAGAGTGCTATTAAAGCAAGGTGTTGCGACATCTTTTCGACATAGAAACGTAAACGGCTTGAACTTCTTGCTACCTGATTTGCTTTCTTCAACTCCTTTTGATGATTTTCGATAAACACCGACGCTGCCGCGCCTAAAGACGATTATGTAATTTGATTTAGCTTCTTGATCTGAAAACGAAGATAGAAAGTTCATAAATTGGTTAGTAAAAAAATATGTCCTAATGTTAAAGGTCAAAACTCGCTTTCATAGCCGGAAAACACTTAAAACATCATTTTGATCAAAGAAACAAAACATCAACCCAACTGTTATTCCAACCGACTATTGTCTTAAAACATTTCTCACTAACATTAACAATTATCAGCGATACTGCACCGAATAAGTATATCGAGTTTGATCTCTTACCATTAGTTGTTGCGTTCTTGTTGGAAGAACTAGAAATCTCCTTACTTTCTTGTCCAACTTTAGCTCCAAATAGCCATTGAAGAAGCTGCTATGTTTATAAGAGAGATCAGTTTTGGTACAAAAATGCTATGTCTTTGCGTTGACATATACAAATATTTACACTCTTTTTTTACCTGCATGGTTATCGCTTGTATTTGGATCCTCCTTTATATAATGCTTGTGAGTTGTGAGGAGTGACCAGTGAGAAGTAGATGGAGGAGTGAGAAAATTGATGACTGTTTTCTGGTCAAATGGACAGCAGAGAGAAATCTGCATATGCTGTCTGCATGCTCAAGATTCCTGTGTAGGGTTTGGGACCTTTTGGAGAAGAAGACAAATGAAATTAGAAGTGAATCTGCAGAAAAAATAATAATAGTGAGAGACAACTAAGCAATGAGTGGGGGAAGGATTGGATCAATGGCTTGGGATTCTTTTGTAACATGGGGGAAATATATATACAAGATGATCATGTGGTGGTTAAGTAAAGGATTTAATTTAATTAAGAACCCAAATGTGTTTAGCGTTGGTGGCTTTTGTTTTAGCCATACACTTGTTCGTCCATGGTTCATCACTCCCATTTGGTCCCCCTTTATATATTACCCCCACAAAGTTACTTAGTCTAAGATTTACACTTGTGTTAATCTACGGAAAAGAGAATTCAAAAAAGAGAGGACGAGCGTATTGCCCTGATTAACTGGTCGAATCCACACCTGTAAATAATAATCTACTCTACTTAACTCAGTTTTGGGAGTGGGGTAAAAATGAAGCTCTAACAAATAGTTGGCATAGAAGACCAATTATTGCAAGGTTTATTAAGATAACAATTTATCCTTGCAACTTGACTTGCAAGCAGGAGGACACAAAAATGGATTATATATTCACATTAATATTAAAGACTAGAATTAGATCAAACAAAAGAAGGAAGGGGTGGAGAATTGGGAAAACCATGTTCCCTAACACATTAGAAATGCATAATAAAAAAATATGTGACAAATTAAGGAAGAAAAGGGTCATCACCGTCTTCCAGATTCCATAACATTTTCAGTATTTTGGCCAGTTGGGTATGACTACATTTCCGAACTATTTCCGAACTACACATACACCTACATTTCGAGGTAACCTTTGTTGACGAACGGTTTTTGATTTTGATGAATGTTTACGAGAAGGAAGGTTCGGATGCTAGAATTACATCATTGAAGTCGATGAAAATGAATAATTAGTGTTGTGCTGACTTACTAACTGATTAGAGCTAAATGATTAAGCCTAACAGTGTTTATCTATATCCATATACGCACACATAATTGTTCCTATGCGTAAAATTAAATTAATATTGAATTTACATGTTGCTTGAGTTGAGCACGTGGGAAGGAGATATTTTGGGGCTGTGTCAGTTATACTAACTTAGTGCTTGCAAGAACTTGGTGTGCTTCACATGGGGAAGAGTTGAGAACATATGCAGATATGCTCTCATAACTATTTTTTTCATTACTTTTTAAGTAAAAACTAAGTTTGGGGATTCTTTCGTGTAATTAGTTGTATATTCCTCACTCTATTTCTCACATCACGTGAATGGTTGCTTAATGTGCAAGATGAGGAGAGTGGAATGAGAGTGGAATTATACAACTGGGTATACTCTAGATTTTGCCCTAAACTAGAGGCCTAGAGGCCTTGCTTGTGGAGATTTCGTCTGTCTGAGCTTCTTTGCCCTTTCATTTTCATTGGGATTTGATGGGAAAACGTTAGCTCCCCTGAACTTGTGGCAGCAACTGCATCTGCAACTCACATTAATCTCCACCATTGAAGCAGATAAAATCAAGAGCTGAGATTGTGGGAATTAGATTGTACACGACATTCTTGATGAACACTCGGGGCAAGGAAGAGTGATGTGGCTCAAGCTCCTCTTAACTTTAGACCTTAGTATTTGGTTCCCCAAGAAATGCAAAGTGCCGGGAAGGAATAAGTTGCTCTCAATAATCCTGTCACTGTTTCCTCATTCATATCAAATTCTGCTTGCCTCTCTTGGTTGTAACACCATCCACGTTCTCTCACAAGCTTTCACAACTCTCAGCAACCCGAACACGAGGAAGTTTTCGAGTGTGACAGCTTTGACAAGCTTTCACAACGCTCAGCAACACGAACACGAGAAAGTTTTCTGAGTGTGACAGTTTTGACGGGGTCATTCTTCGCTTTGGACGACACTGTAGAATTAGCCGCACTCGGGGTGATTAAGTTCCCCAGTCGACAATCTTTGAATGAGAATCAAAAGCTTAATACAACGTCGAAACGAATGAACACATCGCACTTGGCTAGTTTGAAAGTTTCAATCCTTTATACAAACTGGAATTTCGTTGATGCATAAGCTATTTACATTTCAATACAAACAATGTCTAATGTTATTTATAAATATGCATAGAGTAGAACTGACATCAACTTCATAACCATATCATGCATGTACAGGATAGCTTTGGCCTCGTGTTGGCCAGAAAGTGAAAGAGTTATGGCTCAACTTCTGTTGGCAGCCACTCCATGTTTGAAAGAGAGGACTCGGGCTGCTAGACGAGAACCAGAGGCTCATTCCTCCCACCGGTAAAGAGAACACGGGTTTGAGAGAATCCCATTCAAATTAGCACCGCCATTGTCTCACAACGATCAGCTTGATCTTTTTCAAGACTCTTCTAAGTTCTAACAAGCTGATGCGACTCTTAAACCGCAGTTCTTGGAGCAGGCGGTCTCATCTGACGGATTTTCTGCAGTTACTGGAACAACAGTTGTCAAAGACACCAATGGAGTCAACTAAAGGCAATCTGATAAACAAATCCAGTATACATCAATTTTCGGTCAAGGAACTGTAAATTTTACCAGATAAAAAGAGCACTTCTCATGGTCGATCCTCATCGGACCTTGAGCGTGTCAAACGTCGACGCCTTCTGGGGATTGGAGACAAATCTCTGTGATTAGTCATGGGCATGTTGTCATCATCATCGTCCTCATCATCATCCTCATCATCCTCATCATCATCATCTTGAAGTCCCAACAAATTCTCACCCCAAAGAAACCGGCGTTCATTTAAAGCACCTGCTGACCGCCGATGTCTTGTCCAAGCCCTTGATCGAGCCCTTGGTTCTCCAGCACGGTCAGCTGAGCCAATCATCTGAAACAAAAACAGGGTAGTCCACCAAGGCCCATTAGCTTCACCTGCACCACTTTCCCCTCCACCTGGTAGCCTATCTCCATTTTCAATAACATAGTCCCCAACCACAACAGCACCTGGCATGGCTGAATGAATAGCACTCACAACATCACCAAATTCTCTCTGGTGCTCAAGGTGTCGCCAGGCTCGTTCTCTAGACGGGTCAATGTCAGAGGGTCTGGTGGTTGGGTGAACTCTCCTGGCATGCCGGCGCAACTCCTGGTAGTTACCAGAAAATGAGCATGATTCCCGAGAGCAACTTCGCTTCTTCAGGTTAAGATATTTTCTGGCATCTTCTACAACCTCCCATCCAAGAATGGCTCCTCGGCACATAGGGCATTTCAAGCTCAATTGTGACTCCGGTGAATTTTCCCCATCCAAATCATCATGTTCATCCCTTTCCTGAAATGACTCAGAATCAACCACTTCCATAACACCTTCTGGTTGTGCTTCAAAAGGCCTATTTAAATCTTGAATAACATGTTGCTGTGGAGGTCCAGGTAAATTAACAGATAATACAGAATTGCTTTCAATCAGGTTGTCACTTTCATTAGCTTCATTTGAGTCTGTTCTCAGAGGGATGTTCAGATCAGAAATACGAGGACCGTAACGGTTTATAGGGAAAGGACTGGGTAGAGTTGGACTGTTCCTAGTATTTTCTCTCATCTTTTTAAAACGGTCCAAACAATTTGAATGCCTGTAACTTGTATCGCATATATAAGATCTGCAACCCTTATCATGCGAGCTGCAAAGCAGGAGAACGGCATTATGCGGATGGTCCATGCAGATAGGGCATGAAACGGCATCCAGTTCTTTATTAAGAGCACGAATATCTGAATCAGTATCTAATCTTCGTTTCACACCAGCCATCTTGCAAACACTGTTCGATTTACTAAGCAAGTTAAAGTTATTACTACATAAGTACTATCATGCATAATCAATGTTCATCAATTAGATAAGCAGGGGTAAAACACTACAGTCATGTTGTATACAGCAGCAATTTATTCTCTTATCACATAAAAACAATAGACGAATCGATGTTGAATGCGAAGGGTACAAATGTTTTATGGTACATGTTTCTGTATAATGTTTCACATTATCCCTTCCCCATCCAATTCACATAAAAATATGTTTTCAAATCAAGAGTAAGAATCAACTTTTGAACCACTGCCAATTTCAATTTGACTAGTGGGAAGATAAGAACCTACCCAAAATCTAGGTCCATAACATCGTACAAAAGAAAGTTCAATCGGGTTCCAAGTTCATTAAAGAATGCAATCAGTCTAATACAAAAGAAGAACAGTCAGCTACCACGAAGGGTTTATCAAATTATTACTGCCAGAACTGTAATTCCTTTGTTCCCAAGAAACTTAACATTACGTGCAATCAGAATAATTACCTATCCAGACAAACACCCCTAATATAACACACATATGATTTGAAATACATCAGATATATAAAGGATCATTGAACTACATATACACTTACCAAAAGGCAAAGCTCTAAATAAATTCCCTACTTGGGCTTCTGATGTCTACTGCTTTACCAACTGAAAAATACCGAATCTTTACTTGATTCTAACAGAAATCAGATGCAACCACTTGTCTCTAACAGAAATCAGAATGCAACCACTCTTACAAATGCTCCAAAATGTGATACAAACAATGCAGCGACTGGACAACGGCACAGAGCTTCAAGGAATTGAATTCTTGATTTATTATAACGACCTACGTCTCAAGGCCACAAGGTCACAAATGAGGCTGAGACCTGCAGTTATACGACAAGACAGAAGCGATGTCATGTACATAACACCTTAGTTCAATCATGGCATTATTCAACAACAGATAGAAGCAATATTAGTAGAAACATCATGTATACACATGTATCAGACCACATGACCTTTGAACTGAAATTTCAAAGACCATGAAAAAATCAGTTGATAAAAAGAAAACCCTATTTATTTTTAAACCTTAACCAACATCATAAAATCATTAACAACGACCGAACTTACATATCATAAGCCCCATTTACATCAGACCATGATTAGACCACATACATCCATACACATACAATCGGAGATATATTTTTACACCGATTCTATTGCTGTTCTTAGATTGTAAAAGTGCTCACACCTTCTGTTTAGAGATTCTAAAAGTTTTTTTGTATCCATCCACCCCGTTTCATATGCACAATATTATACAAAGTTAGTGAAATTCAAAGATCAAGCAATAATTACAAAAAAAATCAGAGAAATTAAGCATTATTAAACAGAAATTGAGCATTGCAACGGGTAGGGATCAATATGGTCGTTAAAAGATTACAAAAATCCAATCTTTACCAGATAAAAATCAGCATCTAAACCTAAACCCACAGATAAACCCAAAATTGCATCCAAACCCTAATCCTAAATTTAGCACACTTGAGATCCCAATCATCAAAAGATTCAAGAAACCAAACAAAAGGTATCAAATTCAGGTCCGAAAAAACACAAAAATCCATCAACCACCCAATTCAACAAGGATCCAACCAGATCAAACCCAAAAACTGATCAGATCAACATAAATTAAATAACTGAAAATTCCAAAAAATGAGACGCGCAAAGAAATTGAGGATTTACAAAGATTAATGATTTGATTTCGTCCTTGAATTTGGGGCTGTGGGTTGAGAGAGAGAGAGAGAGAGAGAGAGAGATTGCGTGAAGGAATTGCTTGAGATTTTGGATCGAAATTTGTTGAGGAAACGGCAGATGAAATTAGGGTTTTTCCACTTCCTGTTGATACACGTGGCGGCAATCGGGTGGATATGGGACCCACTGGCAGGTCCATTCGGTCTTGCGTTTTGATCCTCCATCTAGAAATGTTTTTGCATTGATTACACGTTTAATTCCCGGGATTATAGTCTTTGAAACACTAATAATATTCGATTAAATGGATTGTGTTTCAAGAATGGTTTGTGTAATTTAGTCCATGCAAGCAACTTAAAATAATAACAAATATATTAATCACATATTTGGATGACGAAAGAAAAACAAATTTCCTATTAGATCAAATTAAACAATAATTTTATTGAATCCGTAAGTTTAATAATTATATGTGAAAGTCATACGATTCATGCTAATTCCACCATCTTTTTCACATTTTGGACACTATTATTTGTTTACCCAATATGTAGATTTAATATATTATTATATGTTGATCTGTGGAATCATTTTATTTTAATATAAGACAAATAGAAAAAAAATGAGCAAGAAATTCGTAATTGAGTCGGTTAAGAATATATGTTTATGCATCTAAGGCTCTAGATTTGATAATAATATACTCTTAGTTTTCCTCTAATTTTATCTTTTCAAATTTTGGTTTGTATTGAGCTCTAAGAATTTTTAAACGTGATAATTTACTTTGAACTATCAAATTTATCATATTTTTATGGTAATTTGCCTCACCTCAATGTCGAAACTTGCCCTTAGCTGTAACGAAAAAATTCACCAATTTTGACAATTGGTTAAAAAATGGAGAAGAGTGCAACATCTTTAAAGATTACGCTTGAGAAATTTCTTTCATGTAATCATAACAAAAATGGGTATGAAAAGATTTACCACTATAATAGAAATGTGTTGAACTCTTGCACGACGACGTAGATTCAAATACTTCAGTGACTAATTTAATATCTAATATAACAAAATTTATCGTTTAATAAAAAAAAAAACAAACGGTAAACTATATGTTATAATATGTTGTGTACCAACTTGCATTGCGACCACACTGAAAAATCTATTCTTCCAACCAAATTCAAATGTTGAGAAGAAAGGAAAGAAATATTAAAAAGTCGTCAAGGGCAGGTTGGACTTTGCAAATCACACTAACAAAGGTTCTTCAAAAAAAAAAAAAAATTACACTAACAAAGTCTCGAGTCCAACTTCCGATCTCACTCTCTGACAGACCAAAGATTGCCGCCAACTCGTTCGCTACCGCAGACAAAAGCTCCCTCCGCTTCCAATGGCCGCCAACAATCCTTCGCAGCTACTCCCATCAGGTTTTGACCACTTCATTCCCCTTTCTACTTTCCCGTATTTTCTCGAGAAAATTAAACGGAAAATTTGAGGTGTTTTCCTGGAAAATGCGCAGAGTTGATCGACCGGTGCATAGGCTCGAAGATATGGGTGATAATGAAGGGAGACAAGGAGCTCGTAGGGACTCTGAGGGGTTTCGATGTCTACGTCAACATGGTACTCGAAGACGTCACCGAATAGTATGAATTTCCCCTTTAATTCTGTTCTTATGAAACCCTAAAAATTTGGGGGATTTTTATCTCGATTTTGGTACAAGATTGAGTCTTTAGTTTTGTAAATGCTTTAACTGTTTGATTAATTGATGGGAAGATTAGAAAAAGGAGAAGGGAGTACAAAGTTATGAATTGGGTCTAATTTGGATATGGGATTTTAGTGAGGCAGAGGCAATTTTTACTGGCTTGGAAAATCTGAATTTTCTTTGTTAGTATTTATGTTAGAAAATTGTTCATGGTAAGCAGTTGATTGGAAGTCCGAATTGAGCTCTTACAAGTAACAGTTGGCACAGATTATTGAACTCTAATAATCTGTTAGTACAATGTCAATCACTCCAATACTCCAAATACTTGTATATTTTAATGTCGAAGTATGCAGGACAGCCTCTAGAGCTTCGAATCTTAGTTATATACAGTAGGGCTGAGTTTGTTTTGCTCAAGACGGCCATGTTAGTTACGTGGAGGCTATCCCTGCTTCAATCAGCGTCAAAAGCGGAAATTCTTTTTGATCAACTAGGTCAATGGGAATTAAGGTTTTTAATTTTGAAGGTTAATTTTGATTGGTGGTAAAGCGCATTGTGAATGGTCGAATACAACCTCGCTTGTATATTAGAATTTTACTGTATATCTTTATTTTCTTATGATTTTTTCTTATCTGGATGCCAAAATACTTGGATTTGGCTTTTATATGGAACAGTTGATACATATTTATACCAGATTGAGAAATCTGGCAAAGTCATGGAATTGCTTAGGCTTAGTTATAGGGCATTTCTTAATTAGACATTATGTTGAATACAAGTTGTTTTCATAGGGTAGATAGAGTTCTAATGCGAGGCTTCTATTGCAACAGTGGTTTTACATGGGCACTTTACGTGATGTGTAAAATTGCAACTAAAAATGTAATATTTGAAAAAATTGAGCAATAAAAAGGACTTATTCCTCCTCCAGCCTCCTGTTTTCTGTGCATTCTACCTCTCGCATCTCGCTTATTTTTTGGTCATATCAAACGTACTGTAATGTTTTGGGATCAAAAGAGAAATTGGACTAGGATATATCTGGCATACAGCGTATTTGAATTAGTAGTTAGTTTATGTTAGTCATTAGTTATGTTCATTCACTCTATTTGCTATATATGGTTGTGATCTATTATGCATTAATTCAGGGCCTTTGTTATTTTGTTTGGATGTGCAGTGAGATTACTCCTGAAGGAAGACGTATAACCAAGCTTGATCAGATTTTACTCAACGGAAACAATATTGCCATTGTAAGTTAAACATGGGTGGTCTTTATTTGCCTGGATGAAATAATTGAATTTCCGGTGAATATGCAAGTGATTGTTAGGTTTTCTTTGTCAAGTATAGCACTACACTTTTTGTAGCCTTTTTCTTTTCTCGCCTTATATTTGACGACCTACTCCTGTAACTATTTCTGCAAGCTTATGGTTTCTCTTTGGCCTTTTCAATAGAAGCTAGAGGCAGCATAAAACATAGATGAAAGATGTTCAAACTGTTGTTATAAATTGTCTAATGGTTTGTGCACAATGCAGCTGGTCCCTGGCGGCTCACCTGAAGCGGAATGAGAGGGAACTCCACACTCCGTTATTGAATGTTTGCATTACCTATGGTTCAGGGGAGATCGTTTCTCTTTTTCATCGAGAACTGGGCCCCCTTAGATGCCCTCTATTTGCCCCACCCAGCACTCGTTGTTCTTGGTAGGTGACATGGTTGTAGGATATGCTAAGGATATGGTGGATTATGTTTCTTCTAATCTGGAGTGGTATTGATTTTCCGAATACATTGACACAAGCCGGGCTTTATTATTTATTGTTCACATATGTAGTGGGACTCCAGTAACATTTTGCAATTGATGCAACAATTCCATTGCATTGTTTCCTCAAATGCCTTTTTCCTCGGATTCATATATATAGTTAGATAAATTTCAACGATCATTTCGGCCCTAGAAGAAAACAGGTCAGTGTGATACTACACCGCGCACACACCAATTCTTTTTGTGCCTAAAAAGCCTCTAGTGCAGCTGCTAGTGCAAAAGTTTCATAATCCGAACGAGTGAAACCGTGACCTTGACCACTTTCACCACCACACTCATCCCACCTTTTCAGCCTTATGTTTCTCTGCCTTTGTTTCCCATTACGCACGTTTTGCATTGGCTTGGAGGTAGCAAAAACTCTGCCGATTTTTAGATAGCCAAAGTTGGTGCTTACTCGGTGTATCGCTTTCTTGTTTAGATATCCAAATGTGATGCTCTCTCAAGGTCCCCACCCCTTTCCCTTTTTTCCACTTCTCTTGACGGTGCTGCTTGGTCAGTCCAAATACCACATCTGTTCACTTTTGCATACAAGAGACGTCTGTTCAGATAGTGCTTCCACTTCACGTTGTCAGTTTGTTTATCATTCATTAAAATAAGTCGAACTGAATCGAAACCAAATTATTGGGTCCTCTTTGTAATTTCAAGTTTATTTGGTTGTTAAAAAGCAAAAATAAATTGTCAAAATTCATGAAATACAAAGCCCAAACAAACAACTAACTAGAAAGAGGCTACGAATCTAATTACAAAATATATATATATATATATATATTTTATTTTTGTCAACGCAACTTTTCATGCAATACAAAGCCCAAACAAACAACTAACTAGAAAGAGGCTCCACAGTAATTAAAATTAGAAAACAGGTCAATCCATTCTTTTAAGATTAATAAACTCGTAAAATTAAAGACGGTTGTTACATAATAATAATAATAAATTATTATAAAAAAAAAAGCAGAAAACCAAAAGATTTCAAACAAGAATTAAATATTAATCACCATATAGCATTCTTCTTTAAGTATCAATTCCCAAATAAATTACACCAAGGAAGTACAACAACATTATAAGGAAGAATGACATGCGAATGACATTTAAACCCCTAATGCACGCAATAGCTAGATGTAAAAAGGCTAAAATGGTGTCCGCATTAGTACAAGCCATGGTGGGGTTTGGGTAAACGTCAACTGATGCTGATCATCTTCTTGTTCTTGGTGTTTGGCGCTTTAGCCTTGTCGGTTGTGAAAACCGAAGAGAAAAATTGGACGATATCATCAAGAATCATTCGCTTCACTGACCTCCTCTTTGCTGGAATTACGCTCGCAGTCACACCTGCTTGCGGTTTGAAACAATCAGGCTTCATGTCTATTTTCTGAGATGAGTTCAATTTCATCAGCATCCCTTTTGGCTTTGCTTCTAAACTTGCCTTCGCTGACATCTCTCTCTGTCTCTGTGTGTGTTGATTGTGTGCTTGTGAACCATAATTTTATGAGCTTTAAATAAGCAGCAAAGAAGGCAAGAAGAAGAGAGAGTGGTAATTGGTGAACTTTGGATCGACGTAGGCTCTTTTACATTTTGGTCGTGTATGTCAATGTCATGACGCGAACGTATAATTAATTACGCGCTTTTAGTTTTTGAGGCAACTCACTTTTGTATATTTTTTAATAATTTGTTTTCTGCACCAATTTCAATTTATTTGTGGTCACAATTTGCACTACATTTGTGATTGGTACTTAAGTTAGACTCCATCAATTTGCACAACTTTGTTTTCTTAAGAAACAGGAAATTTGCATAGAGTTCATCAAAACATGCATGTAGTAGTTTGTCTTCTTCATCATCCTCTAAACGATAGATTTTGTTATAGAGGTGTGCTATCCACATACATTTTATTTTACTTTTCACACACCCCTTGATAATTTATGTCTTTTGATCTTCTTCAATTCATTCGATCCGACAGCCGAAAATTAAAAAGGTATGTGAGAAGTCAAATAGGATGTGTGGATATCACATCCCTTGTTATATTCGTCATCCACGTGCTCCTGCCATCATGTAAATGTTTAACTTCCTTTCACTTCTGTAGGCAACATGACCCTCCCATATCTTGAAAATGGGAACAAGTGTCAAAACACGGGGGACATGAAAATGATATGCACGAAATGAGGAATTTCAGTGATCGACTTGTATATTTGCGGCGATTGTTGACCGTGGCAGTTGAGGTGCACGTGTGATGGAATTTCACAACTCACAATAAATTGGGTGCCGCTATACAAGAAACACGTTTTTAAGTTCCTTGAAGGAAAATAATTGGTCCTTTAGATAAGGAGTCAAGTCACTATTTTGTTTTTTTTTTTTTTTTGAGGTAAAATTAGATAAAAGCGCTCCAATTTTACATCTTATTAATTAAATATTTGTGGGTTTTCAACTTTTTATTAAAATGCTTTGTATTTTGATTAAGGTGCTTCCATTTTTATCCATGTCATTTTTTAGTTTCCAACTCATCATTTTAAGTAAATTTTAAAGAAAAAAAAAATTAAGATAAGAGTTATTTATATTGAAACTAATCAGATCTAAAATCCTTAAATTCATGGAAAGAAAATAAGTTTGAAAATTTTGATTGAGTCATTGTCCCATTAATTAATTGTTAAGAATTTGATATAATTAATTTTCAATACAAAGTTTTGATATGAAAAATTCTCTCTTTTTTAAGGGTCATAATGTACCACTAGATTGTACGTGCCAAAGTTAGATTAACACATTGTACCAATACCATGGTACATACTAAAACAAAAATCACATAACGTACCAAAAGTAGTAATCTGTAATGTACCAAAATATTAATACGTACCAAAACTAAGATTATATAATGTACCAATTATGTACCAAGTTATTGGTACGTTATGTTTAATACATATGTGCATTCATGTATCATATCCATAATTGGTACGTTATGTTTAATATGATGTTAGTTGTATTCTTAGAATTTTAATGATATTTTTTTTATTTGAATAATAAAAAGTGTCGTTTGAAATGAATTATGGGATAATAAATCTCCTAGATTTTAGGATTTAGGTGATATTAATTTGTCATTTGATTGGTAAACCAAATATATGTAATTTTTGTTATTAAAAATTACATAAGAATGTTTGATCAAAAGTCTAAAAACTATGGATGTTAAATATAAGAATTTCAAAACTGAGGCACCTATATCCAAACACCCCTTTTTTTAAATACATTACAAATTATAAAGAAAAAGATATTTGTGTTTTATTTTTAAATTTTACTGAGATAATTTATATGTTAATACTGTGACTTACAGTTTAGCAGAGTCAGATAAGGAGTGAAACCGTATTCCTTTATTTATGAGCATGACGTAGATTAATGCTCCTAAAAAATGGTTTATCCAAAATATGAAGTTATTTAATTATTAGGTAAATTACATTTTGTACCCTCAAGTTGTTGAGAGTTGATGATGTGTGGACAATTTGTCCCGCATCAGTGAGGGATTGACTTAGCTATGGGCTTATATGGTTTTGGGTTACTCTTCATATTGCTAATTGGTTTTATGGTGATTTCATTCTGGTATCAGAGTGGGTAGTCCCTTGTGAAAGCCCAAGTGCCACATGTGCTCACATGTCACCCAGTTGTTGTTCATGTGTAGGCTTGAAAATCGGTCACACGTGCGGTGGCGTGTTGAGAGTTGATGATGTGTGGACAATTTGTCCCACATCGGTGAGGGATTGACTTAGCTATGAGCTTATATCGTTTTGGGCTACTCCCCATATTGTCAATTAGTTTTATGGTGGAATCCCAATTTCATCACAAATTTGGGTGCAATCACAACTTCTTACAACATCTTTAAAATATTTCAATTCCATACTTTTACTATTATTTCATTTCAATTCCGTATAACCGTCCCAATGTCTGTTAGAATTTTTTTTTTAATTATAAAAAGGGCCCACTCTCTTCTTCTTCTCCAGCCACTGGTTTCTTTCTCCCTTCTTCTCTAGCAAAGGAGTTGGTGAAGATTGAGAGGTGTGCAAGCTATATGATAGCGTATAAGCTTCTTACATTGATTTCGGTGTTACTGGGTTCAATCGCTTCAATGGAGAAAGCTTTTTCTGCTATAATATTGTGAAAACACCATTGCGTACAAAATGGGAGATCAATGATTGAGTAATAGCATGATTGTTTACATTGAGAGATGTATTTGCTTTTATTGATAACGAGTCTATTAAGCGATATTTTTATGACATGAAATCTCGCCGGCAACAATTGAAATTTGTTTGTATTGATAAATTATGGAAGACACTACTATATAAAAGGATTAGGTTGTTGCCATTTTTTTTTAACCTTGCACTCTTTTAAGTTTGTCCATTCCCCCGATAATTCCTGGCTTCGCTACTGATTGTATAAGGTTAATTATAATTGTATGTAAATCTGAGGGGGTAAATTGTAATTTACCTTTAATTGTTTGATCTTGATATTGATATTCATAGATATATAATATATTAAGTTGGACACTAGTGGAAATTTCATGCTGTACCGTATTTTTGTAAGAAGTTTATACTAAGTTGATGCATGTTAAACTCAAAAGACCAAGACCGCAAGTAGTTGATAAGTTCAAAACTTTTCCAAACTAAAATAAATGATGCAGCACGGTTTCAAAGATGAGACTCTTACATCGACACGGTGAGTTCCAAAATGTAACAATCAATCCCAATCAACGAAAATGAAAAGAAGTTTCTAGCTCGATGCTTTGTGTATGTTGGCGACGGGGCTGTGTAGAAATTGGTACTCGACGTGGCCAACTTGTTAAGCTTTTGAAATGAGTAACGTAAAAAGAGTAGGCTTTCATGCACGTTTATTTAATTATTTTCATATACACAAGTACATAAATAATGATACAAATTAACAAGGAAAAATTTGAAATAGGTCTAATTTTATAGATCATCTTTTGAAATAGGATCAATTTTAGTGACTTTTGACTTTTGAAATAGGTCCAATTTTTAGTTACTTCGGACCCATATAAAAAAATCCCAATTAACAATCATGGTCAAATAACAAATATCCAAACTCGAAGAAACACACAATGACACAGAAAATACAAGGGCTACGCGGTTCACCAACTAAATTTGAGTGTTACCCTTATAAGAGTATTGTATGCTTACAGGGGAAGTGAATATCTGGAAAACCTAGAGAAATTACAATGGGAGCAACAGTCAATTTATAGCCAAGTAGGCCGGTCAAACAGGGTTGGCTCCAACAATTGTAACTAGCTTGCCATTCAAGTTTTGGGAGACCAAATTGTACACATCAAACATCTCGAGTAGGGCTGCTCGATTCGGCATCTCATTTACAAGCTGGTGGTTCAGCGTACTTGTATATGAATATGCTACCACATCAAGGCAGCCTTAACCAAGATTTTCTTTCGTCGTATTGTAATAGTTATATAATTGTTACCTGTACTACTATGCTCCAAGGCCCTTGACCCTAAATATCAATTTGCACTAAATGTTAAAATTTTGTAGCACCTTAAACAGTGATTTATATATGTTTCAATAATGCTGTATAAGGGGAGTTTCAATGATTTAAAAGAACTCGATGCCCTATTATTTTTATTATTACTACTACGAGGTCGAAACTATTACATTATTTTAAAGAAAATGAGAGTTTCGAATAGTAAATACATGAATAGAAATTCATCTATCTGTTCACTAAGATATATTAGACCATATACTCGATGCCTTTAATCATTTAAATGGGTTTTTAGCACAAGTTTTGCTTCAAACTATAATATTTTTACTGCTTTTGCCATTGTTGGAACTTTTTTCTTTCACTTTACTTGGGGACTAATGGTATCACTACCAGAATTTATTGTTAGCCCGACAGAAATATTACCAATGGACTGTATATTCGTCGGGTAAATTATATTCAACAGACGGAAGAAATCATTCGATCAGGTAAACATGATTAACGTTTTGGATTTCTCTAGAAGCTTTAGACTACGACAGACCTTTGACGGGAAAATTTAATCCGTCTGGCAAATCGGACTGAAAAAATATGACAAAGAAGGTAGAACATGTAGAAAAAGGTATGTAGGCTAAAAAATATATTTGTTATTGATACGTGAATGTGGAAAAATAGAAGAGAATGCAAATGGAAGAGAATGCTTATGGAAGAGAATGCTTAATTTTTTCATTATATTTCTCTACAAGATTACAAGGATATATATACATGATACAAATGTGTAGGTAGGACAAGGTAGCCGTCCTAGTGTGTAGGTAGGACAAGGTAGGACGGCTGTAGAGGACAAGGTAGCCGTCCTAGTGTGTAGGTAGGACAAGGTAAGACGGCTGTAGGACGGCTAGTGTGTAGGTAGGACAAGGTAGGACGGCTGTAGGACGACTTATTCTTCCAATAATAATATTATATACAATTACACAAGGACTCCAACCATATTCCTTATTTGTCTAACACTCCCCCTCAAGTTGGAGAGTAGATGTCAAGAACTCCCAACTTGCATAACATACCCGAAAACTTTTCTTTCCCAAGAGGTTTGGTAAACAAGTCTGCCAACTGTTGTGCCGTACCCACATGCTTGGTCTCTATTGTGCCATCTACAATCTTATCTCGTATAAAGTGACAATCCATCTCAATGTGACGAGTTCGTTCATGAAAAACAGGATTGGCAGCTATATGTAACCCTGCTTGATTATCACAAAATAAAATGGAAGGACCATCCAAAGGAATGTTCAAATCCTTCAACAAAAAATGAAGCCAAACTATCTCGCAACAAGCACCTACCATGGCCCTATATTCCGCCTCTGCTGAAGAGAGCGAAATGGTTTTCTGTCGTTTCGTCCGCCAAGAAATCAAAGAACCGCCCAAGAATACACAATACCCAGTAGTCGAACGGCGAGTGATAGGGCAACCTGCCCAATCAGAATCACAAAACGCAGTTAACTTGGTCTGGTTGTCAGAACGAAATAATAAACCTTGACCTGGAGTAGCCTTCAAATAACGAACAATACGAAGCGCAGTATCCAAATGAGATATCCTTGGCTCGTGCATAAAACGGCTTAGAACATGCACATAATAGGTGATATCCGGCCGAGTGATAGTGAGATATATTAACCGACCTACTAATCGTCGATACTTTTCAGGATCCTTGAGAAGTTCTCCTTTATCAGATAATTTTGTGTCATCCATAGGAAAAGCAATGGGTCGTGCTCCCAAAAAACCATAGTCCTTGAGAATCTCTAATGCATACTTGCGTTGAGAAATATAAATCCCTTATTTGGAACGAGAAACCTCAATACCCAAAAAATATTTTAAATCACCAAGGTCTTTTATCCGAAAATGATCACGGAGAAAAGACTTCAGAGAATTAATGGCACTAGCATCATTGCCTGTAATCACAATATCATCCACATAAATGAGCAAAGCTGTGAAAGAAATACCAGACTTTTTAGTGAACAATGAATAGTCAGCTTTGGATTGTTGAAAACCGGCAGAAATGATGGCACTAGTGAATTTGGCAAACCATTGGCGAGAAGCCTGCTTAAGACCATAAAGTGACTTGTGAAGGCGACACACAAGATTCTCCCCCTGTCGCCGAAGACCAGGAGGAGGAGACATATAGATTTCTTCATGTAAGTCACCATGTAAGAAAGCATTATTAACATCAAGCTGATGAAGAGACCAAGACTGACTAGCAGCAAGAGCAAGAAGACAACGCACCGTAATCATCTTAGCAATAGGAGAAAAAGTGTCATGATAATCAATACCTTCAGCCTGAGTGAAGCCTTTAGCAACCAAACGAGCTTTGTAGCGGTCAATAGAGCCGTCGGAATTGTGCTTGAGTTTGTACACCCACTAACAACCAATGGGAATTTTGCCAGGGGGCAAGGAAGTTAAAGTCCAAGTACCATTAGCATGTAAAGCTTGAAGCTCCTCAGTCATAGCACGTTGCCAATTGGGGTCAGTGGCAGCCTCGGCAAAGGAGGAAGGCTCCACAGTCCGACTGACAGAGTTAATGTAAGAAAAATGCCTGGGAGAGTAACGGTGATAAGAGAGAAAATTACAAAGTGGATATCGCGTACCTTGTGTAGAACCGGGTTGCGAAGTCGAAGATGGGTGGGATGGCAGAATCACCTGCGAGCAAACGTAGTCTTTTAAATGGGATGGAGGTTTATGGGCACGGGAAGAGGTGCGGGGAAGGGGAGGATTGGTTGGTAGTGGGGGGGGGTAGGGATGTCCGTGGGTAAAAGGGTGAAAGGTAAGGAAGTAGCGGGGGGGGGGGGGGGGGAAGGAGGGGATGCCGAGAGGGCAGGGGCATGGGGAGGAATGGGTAATGGGGCAGCAAGGGAATCTGTGGGAGGCGTGGAAGGGGAGGAAGGTGGAGGAGGGTGAGGCGTCAGGGCAGGAAGGGGTGGGTTATATGTAAAGTCCAGAAGGGGTGGGATGGGTAGGGTAGGCGAAGAGGATGGGATAGGAGGGTGAGAAACGGCATAAGGGAAAGTAGTTTCGTGAAAGATGACGTCTCGACTAGTGAAAATGCGGTGATTGTCGAGATCGTAAAGGGTATAGGCCTTTTGTCCATGAGGATAACCGAGAAAAATGCAACGATGAGCCCGAGGGGAAAATTTGGTGGTGGGAGTGACAGAGGTGACATATGCCAGACAACCAAAGACGCGGAAGTGGTCATAAGATGGGGTTTTCGAAAAGAGAACCTCAAATGGGGATTTATGATGGAGAAGACGGGTAGGGAGACGATTGATGAGATAAGTAGCGGTAAGAACACATTCCCCCCAAAACTTGATAGGAAGATGGGATTGAAAACGAAGGGCGCGAGCGGTTTCAAGAAGATGACGATGTTTTCTTTCAACAACGCCATTTTGTTGGGGGTATAAACACAAGAAGTTTGTAAAAGCACCCCATGATCAGAGAAAAAACTACGAAGAGATAAAAATTCACCACCATTGTCAGTACGAATGCATTGGATGGTAGTGCGGAATTGGGTAGTGACATAAGTAAAAAAATCCTTAATTAATTGTTGAGTGTCAGATTTATGTTTCATGAGGAAGACCCACGTAAAGCGAGAAAAATCATCCACAATGCTTAAGAAATAATGAGCACCAGAAAGAGAAGATTGACGATTCGGGCCCCAAATATCACAATGAATTAAAGCAAAAGGGAAAGTTGATGAAATTGAACTCAAAAGAAAAGGTTGACGAGTTTGTTTTGCCAACGGACAAACATCACAAATATGACTAGAATCAAAAGTACAATTAAGAGAGCTAGATGCTAAAGCTTGCAAACGAGTGGAGGAGGGGTGACCTAGACGCCTATGCCAGAGGGAGGAGGGGATGGTAATGATGTTGCAGAGAGGTTGACGGGTGGGGAGAGAAGAGGTAAGGGCCACAAGGTAATACAGATCGCCACGTCGCTTACCCACACCAATCATCGCCTTCGAAACCAAGTCCTGCAAAACACACCAAGAAGGAAAGAAGGTTATGGAACCCGATAATCCATCTGTAAGTTTACCAACCGATAAAAGGTCCACTCGGAAATTAGGGACACATAAAACATCCTTCAAAGTAACTGAGGAATTTAAAGGAAGAGTGCCGGTAAAAGTAATGGGAGCGGAAGCACCACTAGGCAAAGAAACAGGCGGCAAATGTGAAGGAGAACGATTAACCAAACATGAAGCGGAAGAAGTAATATGCTTCGTAGCACCACTGTCAAGAATCCATTGACCATGACGAGAGGTGACAGGTAACAAACCTTGGGCAAAATCAGTAGTGAGCACGGCATTGGCCTGAGGAGAGGTGGTGGTGTCACGTAGAGCAGCTAGAACACGGGAGTGCTGCTCGGCAGAGAGGTCAGGCATGGCAAGCTGCAAGTCATGCAAAGTGGGCTGGGTCCCGTGCACTTGGTGGGTCGCTGGAGTAGAAGAGGAGGCGGGGGCCTGGGTGCCTTGCACGTGATGGGCCTGGGTGAAATTATGGGGCCGGGAAGCAGAAAACTGTGGCTGCCGGGGAGGACTGGAAGGTGCATGGCTGCGGGAAGAACCGGAAGCAGTGGCACGGCACGGTGGTCGCCACGGTTGGCCATGGAGGGGATGGCCAACAGGATAGCCATGAAGTTTATGGCAGGTGTCTCGGGTATGATAATCAAAATTGCAGTAGGTGCAGTGGAGGGGAGGACAAGCAGAGGAGGGACGGGACGGGCCACGAACAGCCATGGGAACGGCAGAGAAAGCTGCCGAAAAAAAAAATTAGGGCTAGGGTTATAAACCTGCTCTGTATACCATGTAGAAAAAGGTATGTAGGCTAAAAAATATATTTGTTATTGATACGTGAATGTGGAAAAATGGAAGAGAATGCAAATGGAAGAGAATGCTTATGGAAGAGAATGCAAATGGAAGAGAATGCTTATGGAAGAGAATGCTTAATTTTTTCATTATATTTCTCTACAAGATTACAAGGATATATATACATGATACAAATGTGTAGGTAGGACAAGGTAGCCGTCCTAGTGTGTAGGTAGGACAAGGTAGGACGGCTGTAGAGGACAAGGTAGCCGTCCTAGTGTGTAGGTAGGACAAGGTATGACGGCTAGTGTGTAGGTAGGACAAGGTAGGACGGCTGTAGGACGGCTTATTCTTCCAATAATAATATTATATACAATTACACAAGGACTCCAACCATATTCCTTATTTGTCTAACAGAACATTCGGTAACTAATAAGTTAGAACATTCCTGTAACTAATAGGTAGAATATCCCGACAACTAATAAGATATGAGAAAGAAGTTAAAGCATCCTAGAACTTATCCAAGAATTAATTATTTACCAGATGCTTATAGAAGTGAACGAGAATGACAAGCACCTTTGAAAGTTGAAACAAAGAAAGAAGGGAGATTTAGGATTTATTAGAATATATTATAGTATATAGTACTACTAAGCTAGGTAGGTAGATAGGTTTCTATTTTAGTCAGTAGAGCGAAAAGTGGCAACTTATGGATATTTTTAGGAGACGGAGGATATTAGTTGGGCAAAATATTTTTCGTCAGGCAATTATTTGGCGCTAAGAAGAAAATTTGACGTGAATGGCCTTAAGTCTGAGGGGACGAAAACTATATCCGTCGGGTTAAGTAATTTTACTTGATGCAGTGTTCCATCGAGTAACTATATCATTCCGTCATTTGAAAAACCATGCTGATATGTTTAAAAAGAGCGGTAAAACACTTAATCGTCGACATATTTTGATTTAGCTGACAAAATATTCCGTCGGGTAAACCCTCCTCAACCATTAAGATTCATGCCTTCACCTTTCCCTGCTTTTTTCCCCTCCCCCCAAGGTTCCTTTTCTCTGCCTCTCTTCCCCTTTCTCTGTTTCTCTTTTTCTCTCTCTTACACACAAACAGACACTCTCCTATATATCTTCCTCTTCCAATTGATTGAAGGTTGGCTTATTTTTAGTTTGGTAAACTACACAAAACCACCTTAATTCTGGGTTGGACCATAATCTCATATCTCACTTTTTTTAAAATTACAATGTCATACCTCAATTTATGAATTTGTTGCAATGTTAGAGCTCTGTCAATTTTTCTATTAATGTTAATTCTGACTTGGCTTGAGGCAGGGCTCACTCCCTAGTCCAACTGGATTAGAAATTTAAAAATAAAATCATTCAAATGTTTTTATAAAAAAATATGGGACCCACTGCTTACAAACCTATCACCCTCAGGCCATCTCCAACCGATAGTTGGCCAGAGGGCTCGTTTTAGCTCTCTGGGCCTCCAAGATTCTCCAAGATATTAATATTTTAATAAACAATACAGGGCCATATTTGCCTCCGTCTCCAACCGAGGGCTAGAGGGCCAGATGGCTTGTTTTAGCCCTGCCACAAAAAACCGTCTCCAACCAAGGGCCAAAGGGCCATAGGGCCAAACATAATTTATTATTTAAAAACTACAACTTAAATTCAAATCCAACGGCTAAGTGACGTCTGCTAGCCTTTGGTGGCTGACATTATGCTGACGTCAGCTAGCCGTTGGATATGAAATTTTCTTTTGCTATAAATAGGGTGGATATTGGGCTATAATTCACATAACTTTGAATTCAATCTATTTCAATACAATCTCTTTCAATTCAAGTTTGCAATGAATTTCAACTGGGGGTTCTCATCCAATTCCAAATTGGAAGCAAAATGGGCGCAAATGAGACGAGAAGATGAGAAGTGTGATGAAGAAGTTCAAGTAAGGCGCAACAAACAAAACATGGCAGCAGCCATGGCTGCGGCCATGGTGTGTTAGCCAATTGAGGAACAACCTCAATGGGGTGGCTCTATTGCTGGTCGCTCTTACAAACCACGAAACAGAGCGATGTCGCATACCAATCTGATGAACAATTACTTCAACCCCAACTCGGTGTACACAGAAGAGGATTTCAGACGTCGCTTCCGGATGAGGCGTTACGTCTTCGAGCGTTTACTTCGTGATGTCTAGCAAGTCAATCCATACTTTCGACAGAAGCTGGACAGAGCAGGCTTCCCTGGTTTCTCACCTCATCATAAGGTTACTGTTGCACTTCGAATGATGGCCTATGGCTCCCCAGCTGATTCGATGGATGAAACCCATGGTATGTCTGAGTCTACATGCTTTGATACTCTTCAACAATTCTGTGACATAATTGTTTAGGTTCACAAAGACGAGTACCTCCGCGAGCCAAATCAAAAAGATCTGAATCGGCTCCTTCGCAAAGCTGAAGACCGTGGGTTTCCGGGCATGATAGGGTCATTAGACTGCATGCATTGAGATTGGAAGAACTATCCCATCGGATGGCAAGGAGGCTTTAGCGGAAGGTTGAGAAAGCCAACTGTTGTGTTAGAGGCAGTTGCCTCATATGACACATGGATCTGATATGCTTTCTTTGGAGTCCTTGGATCCCAAAATGACATTACATTTCTTGGGCGTTCACCCCTCTTCAATAACTTGACGGAAGGTAAAACACCTCAACTTCACTACTACATCAACAACCGTCAATACAATATGGGGTATTATTTGGCAGATGACATCTACCCAAAGTGGGCGACACTAGTCCAAGCAATTCCAAACCCTAGGAATAACACAGAAAAGTTGTTTACCTTACACCAAGAGGCATACCGGAAAGATGTTGAGAGAGCTTTCGGTATTCTACAAGCACGGTGGAAGATTATTAGCGAACCGGCAAGAGGGTGAAGTCGAGAAAATTTGGACTCCATCATGATGTCTTGCATCATATTACACAATATGATAGTGGAGGATGAGCGAGATGAGTATATTGATGGAGAGTCCGATGACGACTAATAAGATCCAAATAGATCAAGAAGGGCTCATGCAAAAATATATGATGGGCCTAATTTGTCTTTCAATCTAAGAAATGGTAGTATCTCTATAAATGAGTACATGAGGCGCTATAGAATAATACGTTATCGTGCCACAAATAAGTACCTACAACATGATCTTGTTGCACATCTTTGGGCCAAAAGAAGCATGGAGTAGGCGTTTAAGTTTTATGTTATTAAATGTTTTTTAAAATGTTGGTTAAGTTTCATGTTGTTAAATATTTTTTTTTATGTTGTATAATTTGTATGTTGGTTAATGTTATTTAATGTTATTTCATATTGTTTAATGTTGTTTCATGTTACTTAATTTAATTTAATGTTGTATAATGGCTTAGGAAGTTATAGGAAAAAATATAATTTAAAAAAAATATGAAACAAATTTTGTGAAATAGAAGTTATACGATAAAAATAGAATTTAAAATAAAATAAAGCAACTATGTGAAATAGAAGTTATAGGAAAAAATGGAATTTAAAAAAAAAAATAAAACAAATTTTGTAAAATAAAAGTTATAGGAAAAATTTTGTAAATAAAAAATAATAATAAAACTAAAAAAAAAAAAAAATATATATATATATATATATATATTCAAATGCAACGGCTAGCTGACGTCAGCTAACCGTTGGATTTGAATTTTTTTCTTAAGCATTCCTGTCGGTTATAACCGACAGGAAAACTGAATTTTCTGGCCAGTCCTTTAGCCCTCTCCGATTCCATGGGGCCCTCTCAGATTCCACAGCCCTCTGGCCTAGCCCTCGGTTGGAGACGGTTTTCGGGCTATTTTCAGCCCCCTGGCCCTTTGGACCCTTCGGTTGGAGATGGCCAGGGCTGTGGAATCTGAGAGGGCCCCACGGAATCGGAGAGGTCTAGAGGGCTGGAGAGCTGGCCAGAAAATATAGCTTTCCTGTCGGTTATAACCGACAAGATTGCTTTAAAAAAAAAAAAATTTTGAATACAACAGCTAGTCAACTAGCCGTTGTATTCAAATTTTTTTTTTTTTTTTTTTTTTTGGTTTTTTGGGCCAATTTTTTTTTCTTATAAATACCTAAACCATTCATTAAATTTAAATTGTAATTTTTTTGGTTTTTTGGGCCAGTTATCATTGTAATTTTTAAATTTAAGTTGTTGTAGTTTTTAAATTTAAATAATAAATTATGTTTGGCCCTTTGACCCTCGGTTGGAGACGGTTTTTTGTGGCAGGGCTAAAATGAGCCCTTTGGCCCTCGGTTGGAGACGAAAGCAAATATGGCCCTGTACTGTTCATCAAAATATTAATATATTGGAGAATCTTGGAGGGCCAAAGGGCTAAAACGAGCCCTCTGGCCAGCCCTCGGTTGGAGATGGCCTCACCCTTCTTCCCCAGTCCACCGGTCTCCTTCCAATCTTCATTCTTTCACTACCAAAACCAGAGCTCACACCCCTACTGTCGCCCTCACTCGCCAATCACCCTCTTTGATGCCAAGGAGGTCGACAATGGTTTCACCCGCAGCTCCTCGAGATGGTCCTTGTTCATATGCAACACCCATTGCCCGTTGGCATCCGTCAGAACCAAGTTGTCTAGCATTTTATGCTCGAAAATGATGGGATGAACCAGGTAGTGCCTGGCGGAGGCGGCGATTGATGAGCTGATCGTCCAGACAACCCTCAGCTTTGTTGGATTATATGGCATGTGTCATGCTATGTGCCATGTTATAGCTGATAGGTTTGGTTAGAGATAAGGATGACATGTCAGCATTTGTTTTAGCTAAAGTCAATTATATTAACTATAGTAGTTTACTGTGTAAGCAAGGCAGTTACATAGTATGAGTGTAAGAATTGAGATCATTTGTAAGATACGATTGAATTGAAGCAAATACAAGAAATCATTTTCTTCTTCACCAAGCCTTCTCTCTCTCTAGATTTCTTGCCTCTGCAATTATTCATTTCATCATCTCTGTCTCACTGTTAAGATGATATCAATCGCTGCGCATCAATCCTCACTTTGCTCTTCCGCTGTGTTTTCGTGGTAGTTCATGTTTGGTTCTACATTTTTTCTAGGTATCTCATCTCGGTGCTTTTGATTCTTGTGAAGTGCGATTTCGAAGGTCTACTATGAATCTCTATTATTCGTTGCATAGAAGGGAAAGAGGGTTAGATGGGCGCAAAGGAAAGAAAAGAGGGAGGGTTTGGTGGGGTTGGGTGGGATCGGAGGTGAGGTAGGAGAGGAAGCCCAGATTCTTTTATTTTTCTTAATTTTTTTTTTTAATTTTAGTAATTTTTGAATTTTTTTAATATCCACGTGGGCCTGATATTAACATGTGGTACCTAGTCATTGTCTATGTGGGGGCTATATCACCAGATAACAGCTGATTCAACAACAACCTTAACGGATGAATAAAAATGTCCCAAAATTATGACTTTAGGATGAAAAAAACTTGATGTACCAAATCTAAATGTTAATAACCAAGAAACTTCAGGATAGAAAACTGAAATTAACCTATTAAAAACTAAAGTAGAACGTGACTGCTTCAGTGTTTCTTTCATGGAGTAGGATTCTCTCTCATTATATTTCTCTCCCCTTCCCTTTCCTTTTCTCACACTTTGTTTTTGTCATTTTGTCTCGATAAAAGGAATCAATATAAGATGTTGCATGGCTTAATCGTAGTCTTTCAAATACATGGGGAGAAAATGGGAGAAATATTAGGACGGGAAAGAATCATACTTCTTTTCATTGCGTTCAATTTTATTGGTTGATTGGGTTCAGTTTACTGGTTCATTGGGATTGGGTTTTCCCTTCATTGAATTAGCTAGAGTCATAATATGTTCGGCGTTTGATCCCCAATGTATGAGGGTGCTCATAGTATACTGAGCTAGAGTTATAATATGTTGGGCGTTTGATCCCCAATGTAACGAATAAGAAAAAAAACGTTTACAAATGTTTTTTGGTGTGACCGATAATGCTTATAGAAACGTGACGTGAAAGTTGGATGTTGTGATCCAACCAAACTCAAACAATTCAACCAATTTTAATTTATTTTTTGTTCCATTACACCAGATATCTCCAAACCAAATGGATCACTGTCTGTCAATGTCGTATCACTCTGGCAAGCAACAAATTAAATCCAACATCCTACATAAAATAAAAGTTTAAATCCAATATGGATGGACGAATCTTTCAAGGTGATCACTTGTCCAAAAGTAATGGAGTCCATCCATAAGAATAGATAGATGCTTGTTTGGTTTTCTTTGCACTATCAGCTTCAAATTGCAGCACAATGGAGGGAGTGGGACCTGAACACCATTCCGGCTCTCATAGTCAAAGATTGCGGAAAGTTAAATTTGTAGTTACTGAAAATGTCCCTTGAGCAGATTAAATAAAATCTCACAAACTTAGGACTGTTTTCCTAGAGTTTAGTTGAGCAATTTTTCTGGTTTATCTGTTTTTTTACTTTCACTTAGCCAGTTTTTCAAGTGAAATTGCTCATGTTGGGCGTCCAATTAACGTAACATTGGGTACAGGTTCATTAGCTACATCTATATATAAACGGAAAAGTGTTATAATAAAAATGATTGGATAATTGAAAAAAAAAATTCTAACTATTTATATTATGATATTTTGTGTGTCAGGCTGGATTCTCGGCACATAAAAAAATTTCTCCTTTTGAGGATCCTTCGAATGTTTGGTATGAGTCTCTTTTGTGTTCACCAAATGCTTGATGTAATGCTTGTTAGGCATATCATGGCAACACTCAGCAAGTTGCGTCGGAAGCAATCGACAAATTCTCTCGATATTACTCATCAAATTGCTTTGGCATATGCCAATATGTGTTGACATGTGTGTGATAAGGTTCAATAAATGACAACAAGCCCACCAAGTATTTGACAAAATATCTTAGTGAATAAACTGAAATTTTGTTGCATACTTCGAGCTCTGTTTCTATCTAAAATACTTAGACCTGTAACACTAGGACTCCCAATGTTCAAATCCGTCACTGGACATACCAATGTTCTACTAGTATAATATAATTCCTCAAAGTACATATATCACAACATTAATTCAGTCCATCGAAGCTAGATAAACTACATATGCATAAATGACAACAAAAAAAGACTACATTTGCATGTCTTAGTTTTATTTAAATTCAAACGTTACAGAAACTCTAACTAATATTGAAGCCTTATTGTACGTTACAAATATGTGGAGGCTAAACTGGAAAAACACTGTAGGGTTTGTTCATATGGGCCTTACCTATCAGCATGATAGGGTTTTGGTTTCGGAGACTCAAGTAGAAGTAGAACTGGAAGGAGTAATATTCTGGTCAGCAGAAGCAGACCAAATTCGGGCTAAACGAACAACCGCCAGTACCTTTATCAACCTCCTCTTTGCTGGAATCACACTCCCAGGTTTTGGTTTGAAAATCTTCAGTGGAGCCTGATCAGTCTTGTCGATGTTGTCGATGTTGTCGATGTGGTTCAAATTCACCGGCTCCATTGGGTGCTCCATTTCCTTCATTGCCATATTTTCTTTGTTTTAGAGGGTGTGTTTAATCGGTGTTTGCGATCAATTTGATTAGCTTGTGAGCCTTCCTTTGTGAGTTAAATAATCGAAAAAAGATATACAGTGAAAAGGAATCAGATTCCCCCCATGTAATGTATTATTAATGCAGAAACATTTTTCGTTTGTCTTTTTCTTTTTTTTATTGTTGCGTTTATTTGCCAACAATGGACCAGAAAGTCTGTCAAATTTCATTTTATGGATTATTTAGATATAGATTCTTACAACTCTTATTTCTTAAACAAAAATTCATCTAGTCATAAACATCCAAATAAATCCCAAATTTGAAAATGTCTATTGAGTAGAAAAGTAATTGACCTTTTATTACAAAATATTTACAACTTGTACCACAATATTCAAAACAAATCAATAAATGTAATTACTCACCTTATTTACAATTTTTTGGCCGGATCTAGACTTGGTTTCCTCCATGCATTGTAGAAGAATTACATGGAACGAGTTTACTATCATTGCGGCGTTATGTTCTAATAATATAATATCATGTGTAAGTTTTTCTCTATAAAATGTTGCATTATTAGACTAGAACGCTATGTCGCATTGAAACTGTTTTATGCAAGTTGCTCTCTTATAAAGAGATTAATATTAATCTATAGTACCATTTGAAAAAGATTATACTGCCCCCCCCCCCCCTAATCAAACGATGTGTTATAATATAATCATATATTTTATAATATTAATCTATAATATAACCTTGGTTAGAAAAAGAATCATCAATTATTAATAATTGAGATTTTTTCAAACAAATTAACACAGTTAGAGGTAATTTTAGAGTCAGCAGGTATACCTCAGGTACCATGACGTAGACATGTTATGGAGATATGAAAGCAGCCAATATGGAGGGAGAGAGCAGCTTGGACAGCACATGATTCTTTTGTCTTTTTAACAAACTTTAGAGTGGAGAAAGAACCTAGCAGTGGATTACTTCTTTTCTTTTTCTCCACCCATATATGCATGAATTTGATGCATACTTCCTTCTTTTATCTACAATAATCTAGACACTGGTACTCTTTCTTGACCAGAAAAAGACTAGTGCTCTTTAGAGCCGAATAAATCTAAAGAACAAAACATTATATGTTTTGACTACTTTGGGACTACATCTGCTACCAGAAATCATGTACAAATAAAATCGAACATGCATCCAAAATACGAGCACATGGACGTTATTACCTTTATCTTCTTTCGTTTTTGTGCGTACAGCTAGCAGGCCAGCCAAAATTTGTACATTCCCGTTCCAAACATTTGAATGCAACCTTTCCCCTCTGTTTGTGGACGAACTGTAGTGATCCTTGAAGCATGAAATTAATTTTTACGGCCAAACTGATTTGGTTTTGAAGCCAGGGCCTTTGGAAATATGAGCTATCGGATGTGAAACTCAGCACAATTTATCATGAATTTCTATACACGAATCTAATCCAATCTTCAAAATCGATTGAAAAGCCAAAAGAGTGCGCACATCATTGGTAGGTACAGCCAAAATAAGCGCGGAGGGTCGGCAAAGGGTTTGATGATGCATGGTAGGGTACGTCATGACTGGTGACGCAACCACCGAAGTTAAAGCGTGGCGGTGAAGTTCTTTCAGCATGAAACTGCTTTAGACTACTGCCTTTTGTTGACAGGGCAGTGACGGAGTTAGAATTTGGGCCTAGAAGGCCCCAAAGTCTCAATATGAAAAGTTCTCCTAATCTCATATAAAATATTTTGTTTTGTGGTGAGGAATTGATTACTCTCAAAGTTTAAGTCTACTATAATCTTGTTATCATTATCTTTCTTAAATCTAAACTCCACGTCTTTCTAACTTTCTTTCACTCTCGTCTCTCCTAAAAGCTCACAAGCAAACGATTTTTGGAACTCCATAAGAACCACCAATCTCAAATCAAAACCAAAGAAAGAAATTAACTAAAAATCTTAAAAATCATAAACATAACAATACTAAATATTTTTATGTGAAAAAAAATGTCACGGTAGGCCTGGGACCATTATGGACCCCTCCGCCCATGTGACAGGGTTTTGGCTGGTCTTCACTGCCCACCTACTATTATAATACCCCACTATCTTTCTTTCGTAGATTTCTTTCCAGTCAACGCACCAAGGCATACTCTTAGGCCGCATTTTGTGCAGTGCGAGTAAACCTTAACCGACCATGGCGAACAAATATGGACTAGGATTGTTTCTTCTTCTCTTTTCATCATTTTCTATTCCTTCATCTCACATTCTTTATTTTATCTTTCTCTTTCAATAAAAAAAATTAATATAAGATGTTGACGTGACTTAACTGTGACCGTTCAAATAGGAGGAGAGGAAAGGGAAAGGACAAAAAGAGGAGAGAAAATCCTACTCCAACAAATATATATAGGCAACCATTTTGTTCCCTTCGAAAATTTTAAAATTGGGTAAAGCCATAAAACTCAATTCATAAATCAAGATCTTGAACTTCATAATTTTCACAAAACGATTAATGCGAAATACGTAAATCACATACATTGATAATTAGTCGTCAAACATCATCTACAACCTTTAACTTGAGAGTTGCAAGCCTGCAACATAATATACAACGGGAGGTCCACACAAATTTAGTCTTGAAGGCTGAAAAAATAAATAACAAAAAAACCTATTCTAAAGCAGTAAAAACCAAATCGCCGTCGCCGCCACATCCTCAAAGGAAGCCAAACTCCGAACAAAAAAAATAGACACTAGACTTAGATTCCCTTTACAATACCCTACAAATATATACAAACAAAAAATCATATGGATAAAGATGAAACTAAGAGGTATTGTGACGAAGACCACAGAACACGTGGCCTCAACGAGAATTTGGCATGTCGGTTGAGAGAAGAAAAGTGGGGAAGGAAAATGAATCTGATATCCAATTGATATTATTTTAGAATAAAAAATAAAAATCGGCCGCACTTATAAAGATGGATTTTCAAGTCAAGTCAAATCAAATCCAAAGCTCAATATGACATTAAATGCTAAATATTTCATTGGGCTATGTTTCTTGACCCTGTAAAACTTCATTATGTCAAGATAGACAGAATTAAACTTCGTTTTGGTCCATTAAAGTAATTAAGTAAAGCACTCATCTGAAATTAGGTAGCGATTTTGCTTTCAATGATTAACCACTTTGTAGTTTGTAGGTTAAACTTATGTCTTCTATTTTCAGTTGTACAACTATACTGGTGGTCTCCTGTTTGTTGATTTTCTTCAACTTTTCGTAGATGAATTCCGACGCGGCTTTACAGAAAAGGATACGGATCTCAAAGCAAGGGGATTTTCACATATAAATGGGGTCCTTGGGTATTGAAAATGACAGAAATATTATGTGTGGGGGTTTGCGTAGTGAAGCTTAGATGGATTACATTTTTCCTTTTTTAATAACAAAATTGGAACTTGAAATATCTGGCTGGAGGTTTTGGGCTATACAAGTCCAGAATTGCAGATGTGTTCATTGAACTCAATAGTAATGCAGAGCTCTCAATCTGTTTTATTCATTTTGTTGCTGCGCTAAATTAACTCTATGTATTATTGCTTACCAATTAATCGCTCTCCCCCCGCCGCCCCCACCCCCCCTCTCTCTCTCAAAGGAAAAACATTTGTTTTTTGGCCGGTCCATAAAATTAAATATCAAAATACAAATATATCGTCATCGGGGTTTATCTTGGTTTCTCTGGGAAAAATGGGGGGTTAACTGTAATATCTCAGATTAATTATGAATTGTCTAGGAATCTAATTACCAATCGTGGAATTCACAAAATTTATCGAGAGAGAGAGAGAGAGAGAGAGAGATCCCAGCATCTTATATGAAATCCATAAAAATTATACCAGCGTAACAATGATATTAGCAGAAACACAATGACTCTGTACTAAATAAAAAATAAAACATAGTTCATATGCAAATCTATGGTGAGCTTGGATAAACATGGTTGCTGATGACCTTCTTGGTATCTGAGTCGGAACCAGAGCAAAACCATTTGACAATTTGATCAAGCATCATTCTTTTCACTAACCTCTTCTTCACAGGGAACACACTTCCAGCTTTTGGCTTGAAAATCCATGGCTCAGCCTTGTTGTGGAGTTCCACCATTTGTTCTTGTTGAGATGGGTTCTTCAACTTCAAATTCAACTTCATCATTTGCTCCTCCTCCACTGCTTCTGAAGCTTTCTTCTTCATCGCCATCTATAACTTTCTCTTTTTCTTTTTTTTCTTTTTTTTTTTAACTGTATGCTTGGATGTGCTATATATGAAGTTATGAACTTCTGATCCTCCATGAGATGAGTTTATATAGTGAAAAAACGCAGAAGCAGCCAAGAATGGTTTTAATGCCCGAGTACTGATAGGAAGACTAAATTTAGAGATTAAAATTACAAACTAAATAATGTGTTACTAATAAAAATAAACACATATATTAACGTTAAAGTAATAAACTAATCATCAATTTACATGTCCTTTAATTTTCAAAATTTAATCTCTCTAACTCTAATTCTTAATGCCCACGGCAGATGTGGTGGCAGAATATTTTCAGGGACCATTTGAGTCCAGCACTGATAATGACCTTGATCGCTTCAATTCTCCGATTGACTTTGTCTGTCACGATTGAGAATATTTCGTCATAAATGTGGGATTGGCCTGAAGTTCAACCTTGTCTTGGTGTTGTGGCGTGGAAGTCTTCAAACTGAAGACGTGATTTGACATGATTTGTCTGCCACCAGCAAAATTGAAAGAAGGTCTTCACTTGGTCGTTTTTCATGCAATTGTGCTTTTTCTTCCATGCATTAAATGGCAAATGGAGAAAATGATTGCAAGCTATAGGCTGGGTGGAGCAAAGGATTTAAGACCATCTCTAACTAGTGGCTAGTCAGAAGGCTCATTTTAGTTTTATGACCCTTCAAGATTTTTCAAGATATTAATATTTTAATAAACAGTACATGATCATATTTATTTCTGTCTCCAACCAAGGGTCAGAAGGTTATAGGGCTCGTTTTAGCCCTGTCACGAAAAACCGTCTCCAACCGAGGGCCAAAGGGTCATAGGACCAAACATAATTTATAATTTAAATTTAAAAACTACAAGAACTTAAATTCAAATTCAACAATTTAAATTTAAAAACTATAACGATAACCGGCCCAAAAAACCAAAACAATTAGAATTAAAATTTAATGAATGGTTTAGGTATTTGTAAGAAAAAAAAAATAGAACTTTTAAGAATTTAAAAAAAAAAAATTTTTTTTTGAATACAACGGCTAGCTGACTAGTCGTTGCATTCAAATTTTTTTTTTAAACAATCCTGTCGGTTATAACCGACATGAATACATTTAATTTTTAATATAAATATATTCCTGTCGGTTATAACCGACAGGAATGCTATATTTTCTGGCCAGCCCTCCAACCCTCTAGTCCTTTTAGGCCATCTCCAACCGAAGGGTCCAGAGGGCTAGATGACCGAAAATAGCTCGAAAACCGTCTCCAACCGAGAGCTAGGCCAGAGGGCTTTGGAATCTGAGAGGGCCCCACGGAATCGGGGAGGGCTAGAGGGCTGGAGGGCTGGCTGCAAGCAGCTAGCCGGCCAGCCAGCCAGCCAGCCCGGGGCTGGCCAGAAAATTCAGTTTTCCTGTCAGTTATAACCGACAGGAATGCTTAAGAAAAAAAATTCAAATGCAACGGCTAGCTGACGTCAGCTAGCCGTTGCATTTGAATTTTTTTTTTATAGTTTTATTATTATTTTTTATTTACAAAATTTTTCCTGTAACTTCTATTTTTAATATTTTTTTTAAATTCTATTTTTTCCTATAACTTTTATCTTACAAAATTTGTTTCATTTTTTTTTTAAATTCCATTTTTTCCCTATAACTTCTATTTCACATAGTTGCTTTATTTTATTTTAAATTTTATTTTTATCCTACAACTTCTATTTCACAAAATTTGTTTCATATTTTTTTTAAATTATATTTTTTTCCTATAACTTCCTAAGCCATTATACAACATTAAATTAAATTAAGTAACATTAAACAATATGAAATAACATTAACCAAAATACAAATTATACATCATAAAAAAAACATTTAACAACATGAAACTTAAACAACATTTTAAAAAATATTTAATAACATAAAACTTAAACGCCTACTCCATGCTTCTTTTGGCCCAAAGATGTGCAACAAGATCATGTTGTAGGTACTTGTCTGTGGCACGAGAACGTATCATTCTATAGCGCTTCATGTACTCATTTATAGAGATACTACCAGTTCTTGGATTGAAAGGCAAATTAGGCCTATCATATATTTTTGCATGAGCCCTTCTTGACCTATTTGGATCCTCTTGGTCGTCATCGGACTGTCCATCAATATACTCATCTCGCTCATCCTCCACTATTATATTGTGTAATATGATGCAAGACATCATGATGGAGTCCAAATTTTCTCGACTCCACCCTCTTGCCAGTTCGCTAATAATCTTCCACCATGCTTGTAGAATACCGAAAGCTTTCTCAACATCTTTCCAGTATGCCTCTTGGTGTAAGGTAAACAACTTTTCTGCGTCATTCCTAGGGTTTGGAATTGCTTGGACAAGTGTCGCCCACTTTGGGTAGATGCCATCTGCCAAGTAATACCCCATATTGTATTGACGGTTGTTGATGTAGTAGTGAAGTTGAGGTGCTTTACCTTCCGTCAAGTTATTGAAGAGGGGTGAACGCCCAAGAACTGTAATGTCATTTTGGGATCCAGGGACTCCAAAGAAAGCATGCCAAATCCATGTGTCATATGAGGTAACCGCCTCTAACACAACAGTTGGCTTTCTCGACCTTCCGCTAGAGCCTCCTTACCATCCGGTGGGACAGTTCTTCCAATCTCAATGCATGCAGTCTAATGACCCTATCATGCCTGGAAACCCATGGTCTTCAGCTTTGCGAATGAGCCGATTTAGATCTTCTTAATTTGGCTCGCGGAGGTACTCGTCTTTGTGAACCTGAACAATTGTGTCACAGAACTGTTGAAGAATATCAAGGCATGTAGACTTAGACATACCATGGGTTTCATCCATCGAATCAGCTGGGGAGCCATAGGCCATCATTCAAAGTGCAACAGTAACCTTCTGATAAGTTGAGAAACCAGGGCGGCCTGCTCTGTCCAGCTTCTATCGAAAGTATGGATTAACTTGCTGGACATCTGAAATCCTCTTTTGTGTACACCGAGTTGGGGTTGAAGTAGTTGTTCATCAGATTGGCATGCGACATTGCTCTGTTTCGTGATTTGTAAGATTAACTAGCAATAGAGCCATCGCATTGAGGTTGTTCCTCAGTTGGTTGACACACCATGGCTGCTGCCATGTTTTGTTTGTTGTGCCTTACTTGAACTTCTTCATCACACTCCTCATCTTCTCGTCTCATTTGCGCCCATTTTGCTTCCAATTTGGAATTGGATGAGGAATCCCAGTTGGAATCCGAAGAGGATCTAAAGTTGGAATTCATTGCAAACTTGAATTGAAAAAGATTGAATTGAAAGAGATTGAATTGAAATAGATTGAATTCAAAGTTGTGTGAATTATAGCCCAATATCCACCCTATTTATAGCAAAAGAAAAATTCAAATCCAACGGCTAGCTGACGTCAGCTACCAACGACTATCTGACATCATGCTGAAGTCACTTAGCCGTTGGATTTGAATTTAAGTTGTAGTTTTTAAATAATAAATTATGTTTGGCCTTATAGCCCTTTGACCCTCGGTTGGAGACAGTTTTTTGTGGCAGGGCTAAAACGAGCCTTCTGGCCCTCTGACTCTCGGTTGGAGACGGAGGCAAATATGGCCTTATACTGTTCATTAAAATATTAATATATTGGAGAATCTTGGAGGGCCAGAGGGCTAAAACGAGCCCTTTGGCCAGCTCTCGGTTGGAGGTGGCCTTAGATTCCACAATCCTTTGGCCTAACCCTCGGTTGGAAATGGTTTTCGGGTTATTTTCAACCCTCTGGACCCTTCGGTTGGAGATGGCCTAAATATGGTGCGTGAACTAAAGGCCAATTTGGTCTTACTCGTTGGCTTCAGTTTAATGGGTTGCCGATGATGTATGCCTATAACTAGACGTAATATTGGTGCATTTGGTATGCATTCGGAGTTAAACACGGGTTGAGAGAAAATCAAAGAGTAAGAGTGAAAGATTTCTTGGGAGAGAGTAAGTTTTGGGGAAATACTGTGAGAGGATGTACAAGGATTTTGAGATTAGGTTATGTTGATTTAAAGTGTATCTTGTACTTGTTATTTTCATAGTTAAAATCAATATATTTTTTAGGGACGTAAGCAGGATTTTGCTGAACTTTGAAAATTTCTCGGTAATTTTTTTTTTGTTTTTTTGTTTTCATCTACTCAATTGTGCTTTGTATTGTGGTGTAATTGTTATCTGAATCCCGGTTTCGCACAATAATAAATTTGTGGAAAACAATGGAACATGAAAGGCATATCATTAATTGAGAAATTGGATTGGAGAGCTTTCTAACAATTTATTTTTTGGTTCTCGTTTTATGTAATTGATTAAAAAGAGAGTGCAAATGAATAAAATGAAAGTGTGAAAGCTACGATCGTAAGATAGTAAGAGTTTGTTTGATACCAATTATTTAAAAATTAATTGAATTAGTTAACTCATGAAATTCCAGTTATATTGAAAATAGATGCCAAGGATTTCATAAACCTTCTAATCCTATCATTTTTTTTTTAAATTTGGAATGAACGAGGAATACATATTCCACTTAGCAAAACATCAAATCGTATCATTAACATCAAACCCAATATCGTGACTGAAATATTGAAGTGGCTTTAGTAAAGGTTGTACACCATCAGACTCATGATCACCACACACGTGGGACATATATAAAATACGAATCTAATCAACTTGTTCCAACGCTAGCTATCTAGCATGATGAGTCACTAACCGTCCACCAACCTATCAATTCACCAATGTTTTTGCTTTGCTCGCGACGAAAGTAATGCTATCAAACCACACTAAATTTCCATCACCAGAGATACTTTAGTATTTTAATCCGAACAAAATTGTATTATTTTTAATAAATAAAACTCTAATATGTACATATATAGCTTCTTCGTACATATAAATATGGTTAAACTTTATTAATTTGGAATAATTAAAGATGTAGACCGCAAAAGAGTGGAACTTAAATTGTTTACTTCATTTATACATGCATGACCGACTACCATAAAAGATAGTGATCCGTTTCTTTGCACTTCCAGTTTTACAATATAACATGCATATTGGGGTGGTGTTCTGAACACTTTTTCTACGGAAAGAAAAATTGAAAGTATCTTATCATAGAATATGAGCACTCATGTCATGGGCCACGGTCAATTGACTCATGGAAAGAACAGAGAAAGTATCTTATTATGATTTATGAAAAGGAATCCGAGCACTCATGGGTCACATCAATGGCATTGTTACTAACAAGATGGAAACACCTTAAATATAGCTGAATGTTTCTTTATTTTCTACTTTTATAGCTTGACATCTCTTACAGTTTTATGGGTTAAATTTTTGGCCTGTATTGAACCCTTCTGATTGTAAAATGGTGCTCTTCCAATTTTTTCGTATTTTCTTCCACTCTTTATATATAAATGACTCGGTGAACATCCAGGATTTAGATGGAGAAGAACTTTGATATGCCACAGAGATTTTACATTGTTTTACAAATCAATCACATACTATTAAGGGATACATCCAATGACATCCTCGTAAGTTATCTGATTGTGTTATTGTATGTTTTTTTGGATTGAAAAATTGAAGTCCTTTTCAAGTTTAAATTGTAAAAAAACTACAGAAAAGGCCAAAAGAGGGTTGATGTCAGGTACATGGTGGGAAGCAGCATATTCATGGACCATGTGACCTGGTCTCCATGCCACTGTTTTCCTTAGAGTGACATTTTGTAATCATCGTCCAATTGGCACCAAAATGTGTCACTTATTTTGGAAAATTTGGTCCTTTTACAACGTAAAAATTAATTTAGGAGAGTGAGTTTGGCAATTTTTATATAGTTCCTCATCAAATTAGTTGAAGAAAAGTAGATTGTGAGAGATTAACGGAGTTTGGTAATGTTACTTCCCTTTTTTTTATAAGGAGTGTGCTAACCACGCACCTCATTTTACTTCTTATACACCCCTTGATAATTTATATCTGTTGATCTTCTTCAATTCATCCAATCCGACAGCCGAAAATTAAAAAAGATATGTGAAAAGTGAAATAAAATGTGTGGATATCACACCTCTTTTTATAATTGGTGAGTGATCATCGCCTTATTAATTAGCAAACACAATCCATGATTGGAAAATTTAAGACATATGATCTTGTACTTGTTAGACATTTTCTAAAAGCATCGTTACATGCAATTCCGTCAACAACATCGAGATGCATACTTGGAGCTAGTTTCCAATGATTTGATGCCATTTGGTTGAGTAGAAAAAGGCATCAAAGTGTAATTATATTTTCTTTATCGTTTATTAATTCCTATACATGATCCAAATCTTCAAACTAGCCAATCCATTAACTTCGGACATAATAATCATGCGAGCCTTAGAAAAAGGTCTCCTACGTTCGTCCCCCTAGACTTGTGGGACGCCCTTTCGGCATAAAGAAAGTAAAATAAAAACTATGAAGAATTCAACCTGCCTATTAGTTGAGAAAAATCTGGCGTGTCAAATTGTCAATGTCATATTGTTTGTATTATCAAGATGCTATGCACATACTTTTTTTTTTTTTTTTTTTTTTCACTTTGTGTATATATATATTTTAAATAATGTTAGAGAGATTAAATTTGTAGATTAAGTTTTGTAAATTAAATGATATAAAAGTTGATGGTAAGATTATTACTTAAACGTTGATAAACGTGCTTATTTTTTATTGGTGACAAATAATTTAATTTGCAATTTTAGCTTATAAATTTCATCTTCCTAGCATTACTCTTTTTTTAATTTTGTATTTTGATCATCTTCAATTCATTCGATATAATATCTAAGAATTGAGAGAGATCTGTGGACAACATCATTTTATCCTAAATTGGTATAATTTTAATATTTTATAGTGTAAAATGAAAAGTTCAAACATTACCCCTTAAAAAATACCCCAAATTTCAAGAGTGTGAAATACTGTTAACCTTGAAATCAATCATTTTCTTTTCTTCTAGTGAATCTCCTCTGTCCATGACATCTCTCCTAATTTCAGTCATGGAACTTGTGTTTGTTAATAAGGTGATGATCACTCATCAATTTTGATGTTAAAAATTAACATGATTTCTGACAATGAGTATAAAACATAGGGTCCCATTTATATCACATATTCGTCACATATGGTATTATTGGGATCCTTTGTTTGTGTATGTGCACACTCCCCCCAACTACGTTGTATTAAAAAAATATCTTTGATTTTCATTTTGAAAGGAGTTGCATGTAAAGCATGAACAATTTCATGGAATATTTAAGAAGAAGATTTCCAAACCAACACCCCACCCCCACAAAAACATTCTATTAAGAAACTACGTACACACACATCACCACATAAAGAAAATAGTTAGAAAGGGGACGTTTGCACATGTGGACTGTATTCAATATAAATAACCAACTATATTATTATTAATTAGTAGTGGGTTTTTCTAAAGCGGGTACACCGTATATTGACATGGTCTCTTGCGAAATAGTTGCATGATGTAAGTTGTTGGTAAATCATCATATACAACCTGTATATTTGTATACTATGGTGGGTTTGGGTAAACGTGGTTGCTCTTCTTGGTGTTTGTTCTTTCAGCTTTGTAAGCAGAAGTGGAAGGACAAACCTGGACTATTTGATCAAGAATCATGCTCTTAACTAACCTTCTCTTTGTAGGAATTACGCTCCCTGGTTTTGGTTTGAACGTTTTTGGCTCCTCATCTGAAATGTCGCTCTTCATTTCCATCTCCATACTTTGTGTTAGAGAGCGTATGAGAGTGTATATAGTAGGTGCTGTTATGCTTTCTTTTTCTTAACCTTTCGGGAGCTTATATAAGCGGAAAGAGATCATCTCCAGATCTTTTCGTCCAAAATCCAAGGATCAAGTGATCTGGATTTTTAAAATTTGATCTAATAGCTAAAAACAGAGAAATTAGTAAAATTTTTTAAGAATTATAATAATTTTATGTTGTTTGATCAGATTTAAAAATTCAGATCACTTAATCCCTGAATCATGGAGGAAAAGATGCGAAAAAGATCTCTTTCCTATATAAGCGCAGAAGGTTGATAAAGGGTTTGATGACGCATAGGGTACGTCGTGATTGGTGACGCAACCGCTGAAGTTCAAGCGTGGGAGTGAACTTCTTTCAGCATGAAACTGGCCCTACTGCCTTTTGTTGACTGGGTATTGGCTGGTCATCACCTGCCACCAACTATTATAATACGGTAATACCCCAGTTGCTTTCTTTCGTAGATTTCTTTCCCGTCAACCTCCAAGGCATATTCCTAGGCCGCATTTTGTGCAGTGTGAGAAAACTCGACATGGCAAACATATATATATATATATATATATATATATATATATATATATATATATATATATATATATATATAGACCTTTTAAGAGAAGGAATTTTTATTTTTTAAAAAACATGGGGATATCTTTTTGACTATTAAATTTAACTTTAATGAAATTCTGTGGTTGAGATTAAATTACAGACCACAGAATCTTAATCACAGGATTTCATTAAAGCCAAATCTAACGGTCAAGAAGATGTCCTCATTTTTTTTTTTTTTGAAAAATGGGGATTCCTTCCCTTAAATGCTTCCTATGTGTGTGTATATATAAAAAATATATTAGGCAACCATTTTGTTCCCTTCGTAAATTTAAAATAGGGTAAAGTCATATGACCCAATTCATAATTCAAGATCTTAAACTTCATAATTTTAACAAAACGATTAATGCAAAATACATAAATCACATACCCTTGATAATTAGCTGTCAAAGATCATCTACAATCTTTAACTTGAGCGAATCATCCGTTGGTGTGGTGGAAATTAGGTTTCTCTCTCTAGCCTTACTTGCACGCTAAAACTCTAATACTTGTTTTTCATTAGTGTACAATTAGATAGATATGTGCACCTTTATAGGCAAAGAGAGGACTCGATTTCTAATAAAGCTCATAATTAATTATCACTCATTCATCATGATAATAAAATAAAAAATCAATTCTCATAATTTGACTAAAAATGATTACTTCCAAAGTTTTTCCAAAAGGTGAAGCTTTGTTACCGATTTGAGTACCGATGTAATACATCCAAATTCAGGTGTAGTCAATTAAAGTTTTAAAAAGTCGATACAAATACGTAGGTATTCAAAATATCATAGATTTTGAAGGATTTCATTAAGTATGTGATTTTGTAGGATTTGAGAGTGAATTTTATGCATAACATAAGCAATGATTTTGTAGGATTTGAGAGTGAATTTTATGCATAACATAAACAATTAAAATCCGACCTACACCCCTAAGATTTCTTTTCAAGGTTGTATCTCAAGCTGACTTCTCTATCTCTAACCACCCCCACTCGCCCCTTTCCTTTCTATGCTATGCAAAGCATCCATGGCTGCCATTTGCCTACCCTCCATGTTTTTTTATTCCTTGTCAGCACCATCATCTCAGTTTTGTTCTAAACTCTAGCAGATAGAAGTGCAGAAATGTGTAGCTTCCGTCGTTAGGGTATACTGAGTTGATGCGTGGACTTAACAAATGCATTGTTTGGTTGGACAAAAGCTTTATTTGGATCCGGATTATTTGTGTGGCTAAATTAGGAGTTTATATCTTGAATACATTGTTTAGCCATACCATTCAAATAGGATTTTATGTCTTATGGGTTTGTAGTTCAATGTTTTTTTGGCAAAATTATTAGGTATTATGAGTCAATACTTCTGGGTTTGTAATTCGATTTTTTTTCCCATGGAACATACCTCATCGGAACATATAACTTGCAATTATGGGTTTAGGGTTCCTAATGCGTCGGTTTGTGTTCAGTAGGTAATGAAGAAGTTTTAACCACAATCCTTAGATTTATTAAAAATGATCCAACAGCTATACATGTGATTATCAATTTTTTCTTTCTTTCTAAATCCTAAGAAATCCATGAAAGAAGTCCATAACAATCCATAGAAATCTATAATTGAAATTCATAGAAATCTTCCAAAATCCGTATAGAATTGTAGAATTTATTAATATCTTTTGAAATCTGTCACTTAAAAAAAGTCTATTAAAATCCTCTGAAATCCAAATTGACTACACCCTCAGATAAACTTGTTTGTACCATACTTGACCAATCCCGAAACTACTGAGCACCGATCAACAGTATACTGTCAATGACCCACAAGACTTTCCCTCCAACCAGGAGGCCAATTACAATGCGACATGTGTCGGTATCATAGGCCAATCACAGCGCAACACGTGTTGATATCAGAGGCAAATCACAGCACGACACGTGTCAATGTTAGAACAAAACTAGAAACTCTCTTCTATAAAAGGGGATCATTCTCCCACAATAATCCCTCATGTCATTTGTACTAAACTATTCACTATAACTCACTAAAGGAGAGCTTGAACTTATGTATTTTTGTAAACCCTTCACAATTAATGAGAACTCCTCTACTCCGTGGACGTAGCCATGGAACAAACTTGACACTATTTTCGGGTTATTTTCGGCCCTCTGGCCACTATTTTGAGGAGTTGGCCCTTTGGACCCTTCGGTTGGAGGTGGCCTTAGATTCCACAACCCTTTTGTCAAGTTTACAAAAGCTTCACCTACAAAGTTTCAACATCAAACAAAGCTTCCTCAATGGAGAGCAACTACAATTCTCAAAAGCTTCACACACTCTTGATCAAGATAGTGTGAAGTAAAATCAATTTATGGTGCCCAACAAAGCTTCAACACAAAAGCTTCACCTACAAAGTTTAAACATCAAACAAAGCTTCATCAATGGAGAGCAACTACAATTCTCAAAAGCTTCACACACTCTTGATCAAGATAGTGTGAAGCAAAATCAATTTATAGTGCCCAACAAAGCTTCAATACCAAAGTTTCACCTACAAAGGTTCAACTCTCAACTACAAAGCTTCAACACAAAAGCTTCAACACCAAAGTTTCATTACAAAGGTTCAACTCTCAACTACAAAGCTTCAACACAAAAGCTTCAACACCAAAGTTTCACTACAAAGGTTCAACTCTCAACACCAAAGCTTCAACACAAAAGCTTCAACACCAAAACTTCACCTACAAAACTTCAACATCAAAGCTTCACCCATTAAAAAAAATAATAATAAAAAAAAAAATTTCGTAAATAAAAAAAATAATAATAATAATAAATTCGAAAAATCAAAATATAAATAAAAAAAAAAAAAAAAAAAAAAAAGAGCCAAACATCCCCTTCTTTGGCCCTAACAACTTTCATACCAAATATATATGAATGAGGAGTTTTAGGCAACCACCTAGAAAGGAAAATGATGAAGTTTTGTTTGGAAAATTGCCTACTAGCAAGACACCTCCCTCGTCAACTCCCTCGACCGGAGACTTGGGGGACTCCTACCATATACCACTACACCTTGGTACTCAGAAATTTCACGACTACTCAGTGCCTTGGATTTTTCAAGTCCCCAACCGAGAAGTTTTCCTCATTCAAGAAATTAAGGGAGCACTACTTCAACCTACAGGGTCCACCCATGAAGTTTCAACATGTAAACTTCAACAAAATAAAAAATTCAAAGAACTTAGTGAATGATATCTTAGTGTATTTAACACAACACGGTGAATGAAGTAAAGCTTATTTATTGATATCTTTGATAAATTACAAATACGTGCATACACTTGAATCAAAATAAACAAACAGGAGGGCGCCTTCACAAAGGCTGCTCAGGAGAAGTCTCAACACTCGGCAAAGTCCCAGAAATAGGAGGCACCAGAGGGTGATTATTTGGAGCCTCAGTACTGGGCAGAACCCCAGAAAGAGGAGGCACCAGAGGTTGATCATTTAGAGCTTCAGTATGTGGTACAGCCCCAAAGGACGAAGGCAACAAATGCCTTTCGAACAAACTCACAAACCTCTTATGATCATTTAAAATCTGACCCTCAGATTCCTGTAATTGGTCAAGCTTTCTCTTCATGGTTGTAGAATAGCTATGTGCGAGTATATGCAACTGTCTATTCTCGTGCTTAAGCCATCTGATCTCCTGTTTGAGACTTATCATTTCAGCCGCCAACGATTCAACTTGGTGGGTTCGAGCAAATAGGTGTTGGGCCATATTAGACACAGAACCTGCACACTGAACACTAAAAGCCAGAGAATCCTTAACAGCCAACTCATCGGATCGTTTGGAAAGTAGTCTGTTGTCTTTGGGAGTAAGAAGATTCTTGGCCACCACCGCAGCGGTCATATCATTCTTCATCACAGAGTCCCCAATAGTAAGGGGACCAGTAGGAGATAAGAAGGATGAGCGCCATATGTTATCTTGAGGAGACATGGCTACCTCTTCTACAACATTCAAGTCCAAACGACTGTCGAACGGGCCAGACATTCTCAGAAAAGATGAAGAAAAAAAATGAAGTACAGTATGTCTCAGAAGTACGAAAATAAGAAAAAAAATTCCTACAAGCAATAACTTTCAGAATGGACTCCTTGAACTTAATTGGTGCTCCTATAAACGAAAGAGCCAAATCTTCAATAAGGCTGCTTGTTCAAAAATCGAAGAGGCACCACTCTCTAAATTTCGAGAAGCGGATTTCCTGGGTTAAAATTTATTAGCAATCTTCACCCGCGACATCAGTTCCTCGGATACCAAGGACAACTTTGCCAAAGAACTCTGACAAAGTTAAGATAGGTAAATGTTGAAGGCCCAGTTACCCTACTATTACCCACAAGGATAAAGGAATAGCACCACTGCTTGATTATTGGAAAATCTTTATGTGTGTCAACCTCTGTGCTCAGTGGTAAAGCAAACTTGCAAAAATGCCCAACTTTTCTTCACATCTGAGAAAACACTCCCAACAAGATTGCTTGCCCAGAAATCGAAGAGGCACCGCTATCCAAATCTCGAGAACCATATCCCCAACAATATTGCCTGCTCAAAAATCTAAGAGGCACCGCTCCCCAAACTTCGAGAAGTCGGATTTCATTAAATAAAATTTGTCCACAATCCTCACATGCAACATCAGCTTTCTGGATACCACAGACCACTTTTTCAAAGTGCTCTGACAAAGTTAAAACACGTGAACCTTGCAGCGATCACTACATTGTTTTGACCGAGAAGGGTAAAGGAACAGCATTACCACTCGTTGTTGGGACAATTCCTATATATGTCGACCTCCATCCTCCACAGCCAGGCAGACCTGCCAAATAAAAAAAAATGCTCAACCCTTCCTCACATCCGAAATGGCACTCCCAATCTAGCCTCTCGAAATACTCTGTTTTCTTCTCCTTCGATAATAGCCATGCCAACCAGCCACATCAGAGCAAGAATATCTCATATCATTAGGGTTGAAAGCAAGAGTATCCCATATCATGCTTTTTTCCTGTCTTTTCCTTTGGCTTTGCTCTTACTTGCAGGACAAGGAGAAAGAATGCAATCAGTCGGAACCTGAAATCAAACTTCCGATCTAGAACTGATTGCCCGGAACCTTTGCCTGGTCGCTTGCCTAGCATTGCTCTCGAGTACTCATCCTCAACTGTTGTCAAGGTCATGAATTCCTTTGGCAAATACCTCAGAACAGTTGGTACGATATTGGCTCTTTACACTGAAGCTGCCAAGCATGGATGAGTCACTGAGAAGTCGTGCTTTGAAGGACCATTTAAATGCAAAGGTTGTGCACTATTTCTGCTATGCAAAAGATTGAAGCAGAAGGTTCAACGGCTAGCTAGAACAGATCACTACAGCATGACGCATTTCTTGTGGAACCACACAACCCAGACGGAAGAGTTTAAGTCAAATCTAAGCTCAACATCATTGCTCTAATTGAAGAGATCGAGAAGTCTCAACAGCCTTTTGCTAGCACCGTCGTCGAAGAACAAAGCTTTGCCATACCACATCTACTACTTTATCAAACAGCAAAAGTATCCCATATCATCAGGATCGAACATACTCCAGGTCTAACGGACTTGTTTTGACCCTCAAATTCTGGAGTCGACTCGTTCCTTTGGAGGAAACCAGAAAAACCTCCAGCCCAGTTCAAGAATACACCTGTGGAAAGTTAAGTACAACAAAGCACGTGCCGATTCGTCCGTCTTCTCAAAAAACAAGAGTACCTCATATCATCTATTCTCCCTGTTTCTTCTCTTCATCCTTATTATTGAATGAGAGATAGGGAGAATGAGTACAATCAGCCGGAACCTAAGATCAACCCACCGATCTGAGACTAATTTCTTGGAACCTTGATTGCTTACCTTGTCTGTCACCTCATTCGACAGATCTCCTCGCTTAGAGACTTGGGGGACTCCTACTATATGGTTTGTATCGCACTTAACCAAACCTGAAACTACAAGTAAGTTTCAAATGAAAATGATACATTACCTTGTGCGTCAACGCCAACCAAAGATACCACTCCTGGATGAAGGAAAAGTACTTCCAAGAGAAGATGCCATATCTACTCACAGGACAGAGAAGGCAAGTAAATGCGACACCACACTTTGGTACTTAGAAGTTTCGTGATTACTCAATGGCTTGGATCTTGCAAGTCCCCAACCGAGGAGCTTCCCTCACTCGGGAACTTAGGGGATCACTGTTTGTACCATACTTGACCAATCCCAAAACTACTAAGCACCGGTCAACAGCATACGTCAAGGACCCACAAGACTTTTCCTCCAACCAGGAGGCCAATCACAACACAACACATGTCGGTATCAGAAGCCAATCACAGCGCGACACGTGTCGATATCAGAGGCCAATCACAACACGACACGTGTCAATGTCAGAACAAAGCTAGAAACTCTCTTCTATAAAAGGGGATCATTCTCCCACGATAATCCCTAATGTCATTTGTACTAAACTATTCACTAGAACTCACTAAAAGAGAGCTTGAACCTATGTATTTGTGTAAACCCTTCACAACTAATGATAACTCATCTACTCCGTGGAAGTAGCCTCAACTTGAGGTGAACCACGATACATCTTGTGTTATTTGCTTCCCTGTCTCTATTCATTTACATACCTATCCACACTAATGACCAGAGCAACCTAGCGAAGGTCACAAACTTGACACTTTCTGTTGTAACAAAGTCCTCGCCGATTCTGTGCATCAACAGATACTAATGAATTAAGATAAAATGCGATAAACAGAGGAGAGAGAGGATGGGGAAGAAAAGAAAGATAAGGGGACTTTGAAAGAGTGTGTGCGTGTAATGTATCAATAAAATCCCATAAGCACAAAAGCTCAAAATGTTCACACAGAAAAATACCACAGTCGAGACAAGTGGCATGTAAGAAAATTACACTACATTAACAGTGCGAACATGAACATGAAACCATTAGATTAAAACAAGAGTAAGTAAACCACACAAAATTAGAAGAGAACAAGCTGACAATGCCCTAGCTAGAACTCAAAGTGAATTAAGCAATCAATTTCACGATACAAATCTTGTTTTTAAAAGAAAAGATACAAATCCTTAAGGAAAAACAAATTCAGGCAGTAACCATACCTAGTATAATGATAAATTTGTATATAGTGACATGTGAAATTTTGAAAAGTAGTCAAATTGTGGGCATAACGAAGGTTTTTAGACCAATGATTCAAATTTTTAAAATTTCATTGCTCGAAGGGGCTTCAGGCCCAATCAAAGTAAGTTCGAGCATTGCCCGAGGAAGCCCCGAGTGCTTATATTTGTAAACTCTGAAAATAATATCTAATTATACTTTGTATGCATGTATGTTGAAGGGTCCATGCATGAGTGTCAACCGTGGAGCAGCAACAACAGTAAGGAACATCACTCATTTGCCCCATCTCTCGAGGAGTCTTAGGTCCCCCCATATGTACTTAGACTATCAAACTGACACATTCCGACCAAAGTCAAGACGTGCTGGCCGTCACGTGAGAGTGACGTAGCCAAGTGCGCAACAGAAGTGATACTAATAAAAGAAATGTGAATAATTAAAAACCAAAACTAAGCTGATTTAATAGAGATACTTTGTAAGTGTGTGAAAGTGATCAAATATAAGATACACCCATATTAGAGTATAGGTAAAACGAAAGTGCAGTCGAACTAACTAAGTACTAATTATACAAATAGGGAGAAGATCCCTACTTTTATTTATGTAAACGTTAGAACCGCCTTATAGTCATCGTAAGCCACCAAAGATGAACATTTACCTATAACCTAAAGGGGCGTAAAACAGAAGGGTGAGTGGGCAAGCATTTGAAAACACATTTATCTTTATGAACATAATAACCCCTCTCCGTAAAACCCGTATAATTTCCAGAAAATACTACTACGTAGGCATGAAAAATGAATGCACAAGAAAACTGAAGTATGCCATGTCATAATATCTCAACAAGAATAAGTGTAAGCCAGGTGTGAAACCAATATAAAATAGTACACCAGTCGGAGTCACCTAATGTGACTTGTACGATTGGACCGGTAGCTTATCAACATATGTCTGCACACGAGTCGGAGTCACCTAATGTGACCTGTACGACAGGCTGGGTGTAAATAAGTACGCTTAAGTGCTATGATCACGTGAAAGCTATGCGATAGATCTCAGGTCACCTACGAGTCGGAACCACCTATTGTGGTCTGTACGATAGGCTAGCACCAAAACTTGGATCCAAGGTGAGTGTGCGGTGCGAGAGGTGAACAATCATGTGAAAGCTGTGCCTTGGCCTCGGGCGGAAGCACTAACACCGAGGAGCAGCATAGTAAGTTCTAAATGCATAAATGCATAGCAATATGCAATGCAACAAGACCAATCACATGCTAACTTACTTGAAGCTTACCTGAGCCTCCGCAACATCAAATAGTATAATTCACAATTCACACTAATGCAACAATATAGTAATAAGCGGTATAGACATGGCATATAAGGCATAAATTCATTTAAAAACATTTTTTGGAAATCGTAAAGCATATATATATATATATATATATAGAAAACAAATGCCCACTCACTGATAAGTAGCAAGATCGTAGCCTCCTAATCTTGCTTGTCCACGCTCGTCTTCAGGGTACGTCTCACCTATATGCGAAATAACTAATTTAACATTAATTCAATATCACAAAAACAAAGCCTAGGATTAATTCCTCACGTTGCTCAAATGTGGTGTTTGAATATACCAACGTGATCTACTCAACAACACGAACACCCCTATATTTTTAGAATTTTTTTTTGACATCGGATGAGCCTTCATGTGTTGACCAAGGCACGGCCACACGGGCTGGCCACTCGCAGGCACGTGCCGTCTGTGTGACTGACGCCGTTAGGAATATTCCGTTAGTTTGATGGAATATTTCATTAAATGTAACTGATGGTACCTGACACCTTTAGCATATTCTTTTAAAGTTAACGGAATATTCCCCTTCTTCTCCGGTCACTCTGCAGTCCGCCACTGTTTTCACTTGTCAGTTTTTGGAAGATTTTCTAAAGCTTATAACTTTGTCCTTTCTCAACCAAAATCCATGAAATTTATATGGATTTGAAGGTCTTGAAGAGTAGAACACATTCGTACCTAATACAAGTTCAAAATCCAACGGAAAACGATCGGAAATTCCCTCGATACTTCCGACTAACTCTGCAACCTTCCAAACTCGCCTATGCCAACGTCCACTTCACTCCAAAACTATTTCAAATGGTTAGAAAAGTTGGGTGAATACCTTTCCAAGCCTTAAAATCTTGAAATCAGCCAGGATCATGTCGGAGCAAACTTGACTCCTCGCCGGAGCTTCTGGTTTCTCACGTTCCTGTCATCCGTTCGATGAGCTAAGGGTATGGCTAAGTTCGTGAGGTCGAGAGGAGAATGATGATGGTTTCCAAAGACTCAATCCATGAGAGTTTGATGATGATAGTGTATGTAGGTGTCACGGTGCAGAGAGAAAGGAAAGATAAGGCTCGAGAAGAGGGCAGAAAGTGTGTACGTGCGTGTGTGTGCGTGCGTGCGTGCGTGTGTGTGTGTGTATGTGTGTCCTCCTGATTGGGCAGAAGAAGAAAATATTAAGCCTTGATTGGGCTGCCGTGAGAGAGGGAGAAAGAGGACTAATTTTGATTGGTCCAGATGAGATAATAGCCCAAATATCTAATTGGGTCCAAGGAAATAGGAATTATGGTGATTGGTTTCTTAGTTTGGTCTGTTTACGTTCTATACGTTCGTAACTTCCTTGTTACGACTCCGATTCGGCCCTAACTCGCGTCAACGAGCTCGTGATGTCGAGTACAATCTAATTACGATAGCAAGGAAATTAATTTAAAACTACATATGTACATCCACGTCACTAAGCCAACGAGAGCAATATTGTTACTTTACACACTAGGGGAGAAAATGTATATAATAATTTGGGATGAGCCATCACACAAACTTTTAAGAAAGATAGGCATGTCACTTTACATAGCGGTAGTAATTGCAGACCTTGATCACCGAGATATCTTGATCAACATCTAGCACAACAAGCAAACTGACATGAAGCACGTCATGCATATGGCAATTCAGAATTCAGATAAGATCAAACTCAACTGCTTAATTAGTTATTTGTTTTATTTTTATGTTTTTCTAGACCTAATAAACAAGATAAATTTTACGAAATTCATAGTTATTCCAACTTGGGTTTCTGGGTTGTTTTAATTTTAATATATCAGGACTTTTCTCTCATTTCCGCATTTTTTTTCTCTTTAATTTCCAAACTTAGGTTTCTGGGTTGTTTTAGTTTTAATGTATCAGAACTTTTCTCTCATTTCCGCAATTTATTCCCTTTAATTTCCAAACTTGGGTTTGTTTTAGTTTTAATATATCAGAACTTTTATCTCATTTTTACATTTTTTTTTTCTTTAATTTGTGTATGGAACCCTGTGAATCTCTTAGATTTTTTCTAAAGAAACAATCTCTTAGAGTTTTGGTGCACTATCCAAATCCGAATCAGAGACACAAAAGCCAAAAGTGTGCACACATGAATTGTTCATTCTATATATGGAAAAGTAGAAACATTGAAACATTAAATCAAAACCAGATAAGCAAACGACATACATAGATCAAAATTACAAAAACGAAATACACAGAATTAAGTACTTCAGGGAGGAGTTAAAAAAAAAGGTACTTTTGGGAGGAGTAGAATAGCTGCTGAATCGTACATATGCATTACGATGGTGTTTGATATTTGAGGTGATGAGAAGTGAGAATTAGAGATCTATTAGGGTTTTGGGGCTTGGGATGCCAAAGCTGATGATGAGGAAGGAGGACTATGAGGAAATGAACCAAAGCAGGCAACTAAACGATCAAACATCATACGTTTCACTGATTTTCTCTTGGCGGGAAACACACTTCCAACTTTTGGCTTGAAGCATGAGTAGTTTTGCGTCTCCCGCTGAACCATCATCTTGATTTCCCGACCATCTGGATTCTTCTGCTTCTTCGTCCCTTTCTCTTCAGCCTCTCCAATGTTTGCCCTCAGTGCCATCTCTCTCTCTCTCTCTCTCTCTCTCTCTCTCTCTCTCTCTCTCTTTTGTGACCTATATGTGTATGTTGTTTTGGTTGTGGTTTACTCTAAGAAAAGGGGGTTTAAATAATATACAAGAAATCGCCCAAAAAAAAAATTTGAAAAAAGAACAATCAATGATAGATGATGAAGAAAAATCAACTCAAGAAAGAAAGCGTGGTAACAAACAGTAGCTTATTGGCAATTTTTTTACAAAAAGCTATGTCAAGACAAATTTTTAGGACTAATATCAATACAATCGATATTTTGTATTGATATTTATATCAAGGCAAACTTTTGAAATACAATTTCAACATACATATAGGTAAGCAAACATGGCAACGAACAGTCCGGCAACGTTGGGATATATATATGATCATCGCCCTTGTGTTTGACTGTATAATTTTCTCAAACAAATTATACCCAAGATAAACATTATATGTAGCGTTTACCGATCCGAAATGATTGTATAATCTTTTTGAGCTTTGAAAAAAAAGTGTTTATAAATCATTTCATAATAATTGACATGCATGAAAATTTCGAAAATAAAGAGAGAAAGAAAAACATAGAAATATGAGATAAATAGAAAATAGAAAATATTTTACTTATTTATTTATTTTTCAAACATAGGCGGTTCAAAGAAATTTTCTAGATATGAAAATACAATGCATAAATTTAAAATTCTTTATTAAGCATTAAACATATTCATTTTGATATGAGAGAGGGCAGCTTCCATGAAATGTCTGGCTACATCCCACTTAACGGATGACTACGTCTCAATACGTTCTCAACGAAATGGAATCACTGACAGCAACATTTCTTCTTCCGTGCATCTTCCTGGATGTTTGAGGTGAGGACCAACCGACCAAGGCATCGGCTTCTTTGAGTCAATTCATCTAGCTAGGGCTTTATAACTGTAGATTTACATAGTGGTTATCAAAATTGTTCTCAATTTTTTTTTTTCGTAGAGAACTTCATTTTAATCCTTAAAAAAGATGAGTTTTAGACAATAACCTTGTGTAAGATTAAAATCCAATTTTAGTCCCTAGTACATTTAATCATATCATTTATTAGTTATATTTTGATGTTTTATTTATCTTTTTATTTTTATTTTAATGTATTTAAATTTAATTTTTATTTCATTCATCATAATATATTTTAATGTCTACAATTAGGCACCTAATTTTTTTATAATATATATTCCAGTAACAATTTTGTATGTTCTTCATTTAGGTACATTAATACATTTGAATATTTCGGTATATTATCGGTACAAACATATAGGTATATTGATTCAATATAATGCATTTCGTTACGTACATTTAGGTACACACATTTGAGTATTGACTTTTAGGTACATTAATTCAATATATTATATTTTGGTACATACATTTAGGTACGTAGATTTTGGTACATACATTACGGTATTGACATTTAGGTACATGTATTTTGGTACATACATTTCGGTATTGACATTTAGGTACGTACATTTTTGGTATATACATTTCGGTATCGACATTTCGGTACATACATTTAGGTTCATTATAATATATTTCGGTACATACATTTAGGTTCATTATAATATATTTCGGTACAATCACGTAGGTACAAATATTTTGGTACAAAAAAGTCAATTTTATATATTTCGGCACAGTCATTTCTGTACACTTATATATTTATATATTTTTGTATCACAAATTTCTTTTAATATTTTCTCATTTACGTTCGTTTATAATTTAAAAAATAAATATATGCATATTAATAAAATTAAAATTTAATGTGGAGAGATTAAATAAAAATACACATTAAATAACAAAAATTGAATGTAAATTTTGATAAAAGTACATTCAAGGGATTAAATTGAATATGTAATCTAGCACAAGGTTTTTTTTTTTTTAAATTTTAATCTTTTGCAAGGACTAATGTTCAAAAACCCCTTTTTTTTTTTTGTTGTTCTCACTTTCTTAGTAGGTACGGAAGGGCATTTTGTTTTGAAAAATTTCAGAAAAATATAAACCATTTAAAAATTGAAGTAAACGTGGAGACCAGGTCATTCAAAAGAAAGACGAATCCATAAGAACAAAAACATAACGGAAAAGAGCCGTATATTCGCAAATTTCACAAGATACAGGGGGGTTTATTAGGTCTCGAAATAAATCTCAGGAGGGTATTATGTTGATGAACCAACAAGATTTAGCAAGATGAGCTATGTAACTTCGTTTGTGAAAGTTTTAGGATGGGTACTAGTAAATCTAGAGGGGGTGAATAGGTTCCAACTTAAAAATCCAATTCAATTTTAAATTTAATTCCACATTCACAACACATATCAAATTATCTTACACATATGCAGTTAAAATAATAAATCAAATGTGCACTAGGATGTAGAATTTAACAAGGCAAAACTCACCACTGGGAAAATCCTTGGGCTCTCCTCAAGACAAACACTAAGAGAAAGGAGTACAAAAAGACTTACAAAACTCATCAACTAGACATACTAAAGAAATCATGCATAATGTATGTATAATGAAATGATTTTTGAAAATCAACCAATTACAAAAATCACAAGACACATTTTCATAATTGATTTCGATTAAAGCCCGCAAAAAAAAAAGCAGCGAAGAAAAAATGAATTTTGTCTTTTAAAATCACACGGCTGAAACTGTTTTTCTCACACTAGCACACGGCTGACGTAAAGATCAAACTGTAATGCTCTCTGTGCTTATTAGCCTAGCTATGCGACTAGAACCAAATATATAATCATATATACTCATGCACCATGAAGTGACTACACCATCTATGAAGCACTCACAACCGCAGCTATTTTTCTGCTCTGCTCTTAGTGCATGTGGAATTTAAAGCATGTGCATCTCACTAAAACCTCACTCACGCATGAGCAGCAGCCAAACCAAACCCTAATCTAATGCATGCTGCAGCAACCAAAACAAAAATTATGATATGATGAAGACTTCTAAAACACTAACGCATGCCATAATACTCTCCAACAACAAACTGACTACTCTCGATGCATATGTGTGTGATTCGGCAGCCACATAAAAACCCCTAATCTGATGCATATATATTAGATGTAGACACTGCACTGACACTCCTATCCCAACGTAATAATGACTCTCTTCTCTTTATCTTTAACAAACTTAATCAGTGATATTTGGATTAAAAAAAAAAAAAAAAAAAAAAAAAACTTAGTCAGTGATATGCATGAGATGGGATAACAACAGAAAACAAATATAATGATACCTAAAGCAAAAATTAATTATATACAAACATATAATCAAATCAGGTCAACATGTGGGCTGTTGCAAAGGGAATTCGAACGTCCAAAACCTTGAGCCCAAATAATGTAACGTAAAAAAGAAAACTACATCAGATGCAAGCATGCAAACATACATGAGCATGCGTCTGGTCTAAGACATACAATATTCTCATATCAGGCTCTCAATATTCTACCTTCATTCATAATTATATTAGATGGAAGAGCGCAAAAGGATACCTATGCACATGGAGATCACACCAAAGCGGTGATCCTTGCCACGGCGTTTCGTCTCATCCAGGAGAGTTGCAACACAGTGAGAACCTAGCACACCAAAAAGGAAAAATCACCTAAGATAACAGAGAGTGAACGAGTACGTAGTTGCGTCAAAATATATCAGCTTTAGTTTATCGCAGAAATAGAAGATAGTCTCTAATTTAAAACATCATTCATATACCTGTAGCACCTAAAGGATGCCCTAGAGCAATAGTGCCTCCGTTAACATTGACTTTCTCAGGATCAAGCTCCAATTTCTTGACACAATATACATATTGAGATGCAAATGCCTAAATGAAACAAATAAAACTGCTTAGCCGAAATCTTCAAAGCTAAGCTAATTCATCATGAAGCTTACAGAAATCAAAAGCAATGCATCACCTCATTTATCTCAAATAGATCTATGTCATCAAGCTCAAGGCCAGCAGACTGCACTGCTATCGGAAGTGCAGCAGCTGGAAGCACTCCCATGACAGCGGGATCCACACCAACAGCAGCAAAACTCCTGCACAGAGATCATTTAATTGTATACGAAGTACAAAGAAAGCTTTAGTTAATTCTTGAACATATCAATCTCAAGGAAATTAACAAAAATTAGCAATGAAAAGAATTATTAAGAACGAATATACCCCTACCAGCCAATCTCTCAATTTTCTGTTTCTTAATAATTAGAGTTCTTTACTATGAATTTGCAGTATCGGTACTATAAAGTCAACTCGAGAATAGGAAGTCAAGCAATTAAATTGAACATAAATAATCAACGCCATACCTGAAAACACCAAGAATAGGAAGTCCCTTCTGCATAGCTAAACTTCTCTTCATAAGGAGGACTGCTCCAGCACCGTCACTCACCTGGCTATCATTTCCTGAAAGACAAAAGTAATGAACCGGTTCACAATGCTTGAAACAAGTTTAAAAAAAAAAAATTCTTATGTAAAGAAAGAGTTGTGCAAAGATATCCACCTATTGACAACATATATCAGTTCAAAATAACACCACGTAAACCAGAATATCAAATAAACAAGGAGAGTTAGATTATACTTTAGGGTTAACTTTACTGAATCCGCCAAGTTTATCAACTGTCATGGACTCCAATCCAGCTGCAATGCCTGTATTCAAAACAAAGATCAAATCCATTGATGGAGACCACCTAGCGGCTAAAATAGATGCATAATCAAGAGTTTTTCTCACCGATGTCATAATATCCTGCTTTTATAGCAGCAGCTACATCAGCAACTGCCTGGAGGCTAGATGAACATTGTGTTGGAAAATCAAATAAAAACAGGTTGTTAATGGTTAAAACAAGCTGTCAGTTTCTTTCCAGGGTGTTTTTCAGCAACTACAAAGATCATTGCTTCCTCCATGTGTTAGCCGAAAGGAGATTGAAAGACAGCAGAGATGTGAGCTGCTGTGTGCAAGCCGAAAGGTGGTTATTACAACCTACCATGATGCAATGCATGTGTATGTCAACTGTCAAAGTTGCTGCATGTGTTTGAAAGGGTGTAAAGATGTGGAACACAATCATTCATTATATGTATTGTTGGATTGTTTATTTTTTCAGTTTTGTATAAATAGGCCATCTTGCTAAGCCTTAGAGCATATCATCCGAATCCCATTTCCCATTCTCATTTTCAGCTTGTAAGCTATTGATTTTTGTAAACTCTCTTTTCATATATCAAAGTCCAAGTGTTTTTTTTTTTTCAAAGCTTGTTGCTTCCCTCCTTTCTCTATTTCTTTGTCCAATTTTATTGAGAGTGAAAGTGAGAGGTGTGATAGAGTTTGTAAACTTATCACCCACATATTTTGGTATTGAGTTAGTAAACTTTAGAATACCAACAATTGGTATCAGAGCCAGAATACCATTCTGGCAGGTGCAGCAGTTATGGCGTCCAACTTAGTGCAACTCCAAGTTCCCACATTGAAGAAAGAAAATTATGAAAGATGGTGCATCCAATTCAAAGCATTGTTTGGATCACAGGAGCTATGGGAAGTTGTCAGTAGTGGGTATGTTGTACCCACTGCCGAGCAAGAAGCTGTATATACTGCGGATCAAAGGAACACTCTCAAGGACTTACGAAAGAAGGACCAAAAGGCGCTGTATCTTCTATACCAGGGTTTGGAAGATTCAATGTTCGAGAAGGTTGCAGAAGCAACAACGAGCAAGCAAGTATGGGATACACCCAGTACAATCTACAAAGGAGTAGATCGAGTCAAGAAAGTGAGATTACAGTCACTTCGAGCAGATTTTGAAACTGCTCACATGAATGAAAGAGAGAGCATCTCCGACTATCACACAAGGCTCATTGCGATAGTAAATCAGATGAGGAGAAATGGCGAGAAACTCGATGAAGTACGAGTTGTGGAGAAAATCCTTCGGTCACTCACATCCAACTTTGAGCATGTGGTGACTGCCATTGAGGAATCGAAGGATTTGGAGACAATGAGCACAGAGGAATTGCAAGGATCCCTCCTAGTTCACGAGCAACGCATTCAGAAGAATGCAAGCCCCACAACGCTAGAGCAAGCTTTGGAGTCAAAGTTGAATATTGACAAACCAAATGGAGGTCGTGGGCAGTGGAACTCACGTCGTGGGAGTTCATCCAACCGTAGCCGAGGACGAGCCCGAGGAAGAGGTCGAGGCTATGCACAAAATCAAGGTCAGTCTCAGGAGTGAAGATCTACTCGAGGAAAGGCGCATATCCAGTGTCACAACTGTAAGCAGTATGGACATTATGCAAATGAATGTTCATATAAAAATGGTGAGCATGTCAACATGGCAGAATCAAGTGGAAATGCTGGTGAAAAACTTACAGTCTTACTAGCACACCATGATATCAGTAGCCAACAAGATGTTTGGTATTTAGACTCTGGTGCAAGCAACCACATGTGTGGAAAGAAAGAGTTTTTTGCCGAACTCAAAGATGGGCCTTATGGATCTGTGAGTCTTGGTGACTCCTCAAAGTTGCCAGTTGAAGGCAAAGGAAAGATCAAAATCATCCAGAAGGATGGTAAAGAAGAATACATCTCCAATACCTACTACATACCAGGTATGAAGAGCAACATTTTGAGCATTGGTCAACTGCTCCAGAAAGGGTATGTTATACATATGGAGGATATGTTTCTCACTCTCAGGAATGCAAGAAGAAAGCTTATTGCACGTGTTCAAATGTCAAAAAACCGAATGTTCCCGTTGAAGTTGAACACAAAGATTGGGAGTTGCAACATCGGTGTAATGGAAGATGGGTCATGGAAATGGCATCTTCGGTATGGCCATCTTCATTTCAATGGCCTAAAGTTGCTGTTAAATGAAGGAATGGTTCATGGTCTACCCCAGATTGAAGCCACACGCCAAGTATGTGAAGGTTGTGTGCTTGGCAAGCAAGCACGACTATCATTCCCTGTTGGTGATACATGGAGAGCAAGGGCACCACTGCAGTTGGTACACACAGATATATGTGGTCCATTGGATCCCATGTCTTATGGAGGTAATAGGTATTTTATTACTTTCATTGATGATTTTAGTAGGAAGACTTGGGTTTATTTTCTCAAGGAGAAGTCGGCTGCCCTAAAAATCTTCAAGGAGTTCAAGGCACTCACAGAGGCTGAAAGCAACCACAAGCTTGTGGCTATGAGATCAGATAGAGGTGGAGAGTACACCTCCAATGCTTTCCAAGCCTACTGCAAGGAGCAAGGAATTAGGCATCAACTGACTGTTGCCTATACACCACAGCAAAATGGGATAGCCGAAAGAAAGAATCGAACCATCCTTGACATGACAAGGTCCATGCTTAAGGAGAAGAATTTGCCAAAAGAATTGTGGGCAGAAGCTGTAGCTTGTTCGATTTATTTGTTGAATCGATGTCCAACAAAGAGTGCCAAGAGAATGACACCACAAGAGGCTTGGAGTGGGTACAAGCCGAATGTTGCACACCTAAGAGTTTTTGGGTGTGTTGCATATGCTCAGGTTCCAAAAGCTAAGAGGAGAAAGCTCGATGATCGAGGTGAAAAGTGTGTGTTTGTGGGATATAGTGAAGAGTCCAAGGCATACAAGCTCTACAACCCACTAACTGGCAAATTAGTGGTTAGTAGAGATGTCATCTTCAGTGAGGAAGAGGCATGGAAGTGGAACAACAAAGAAGTCAGTAAAGAGAAGATCGTTTCCACTGATTTTGAAGAACCAGAAGTTGTACCACCTGTTGAGCAAAAACCTGCTCAAACAACCACAACAACTCCATTGCACAGAACTGCAAGGAGTGGTCCGACATCTAGTGAAGAAAGCAGCTCCTCAACTCCAGTGAGGTTAAAGAGTCTCACAGAAATATATGCACAAGAAGAAGAAGAAACCAATTTTTTCTGCTTCTATGCAGACCATGAGCCTCTCTCATTCAATGAAGCTGTAAAAGAAGATTGTTGGAAGAAAGCCATGGAAGAAGAGATCCATGCCATCGAGAAGAATGACACTTGGGAGTTAACAAAGCTCCTACCAAATCAGAAGGCTATTGGTGTTAAGTGGGTGTACAAGAGCAAACGCACTGCAGATGGGAGTGTAGATCGGTACAAATCAAGGCTTGTAGCAAAGGGCTACAAACAGAAGTATGGAGTGGACTATGATGAAGTCTATGCTCCAGTTGCAAGACTTGACACGGTAAGGTTGCTAATCTCTCTTGCCGCTCATCATAAATGGAAAATTTATCAACTAGATGTCAAGTCAGCCTTCCTTAATGGAGTTCTTGAGGAAGAAGTGTACGTGGAACAACCAGAAGGCTTCCAAGTACAAGGAAAAGAAGATAAGGTGTATCGTTTGAAGAAAGTTTTGTATGGCCTCAAGCAAGCACCACGAGCTTGGAACTCAAGGATTGACAACTACCTTCACCAAAATGGATTTCAGAAATGTCCATACGAGCATTCAGTTTACGTGAAGAACGGTGAAAAATGGGAGTTCTTAATTATTTGTCTCTATGTAGATGACTTGTTGTTTACAGGAAACAATGAAGCAATGTTCTAGGAGTTCAAGCAATCCATGTTCAGTGAATTCGAGATGACTGACAATGGATTAATGTCATACTTTCTTGGCATAGAGGTGAAGCAAGAAAGTGACGGTATCTACATCTCTCAACAAAAGTACATGAGAGATATATTGGAGAAATTGAATATGGACAAGTGCAATATTGTCAACACTCCAGTTGCAACTGGATTGAAGCTGTCCAAGGAAGGAGAAGGTGAGTTTGTAAACTCAACCGTGTACAAAAACTTGGTTGGAAGCCTAAGGTACCTTACAATCACAAGACCTGATATAGTTTATGGTGTTGGACTCGTGAGTCGATACATGGAAACACCAAGGGAGTCTCATTGGCTGGCCGCCAAGAGAATTTTGAGGTACATAAGAGGTACTCTAAACTATGGTCTATTTTATAATTTTGGTGAAGATGCAAAATTATTTGGTTATTCAAATAGTGATTGGGGAGGTGACCAAGATGAAAGGAAAAACACAACTGGCTATGTGTTTTTTCTAGGATCAACAACTTTCTCATGGACTTCAAAGAAGCAATCAATTGTTGCTTTGTCATCGTGTGAAGCCGAGTACGTTGATGTAGCCTCAACCGTGTGTGAGGCAATTTGGTTAAGAAATCTGTTGAAGTCAGTGTGTCATCCACAAGTGGAATCGACTGTGATTCATATGGATAACATCTCAGCTATCAAGCTTGCTAGGAATCCAGTCCAACATGGAAGGAGTAAGCACATCGATACCAGGTTCCATTTTTTGAGGGGTCATGTGAAGCAAAAGACAATTGAGCTTGTCTATTGTCACACGAAGGAACAAGTGGCAGACATCTTCACTAAGCCACTGCCAGTTGAGCCATTCAAGTTGCTACGTGAAATGCTAGGGATAAAGGCGTTTTAATTTGAGGAAGTGTGTTGGAAAATCAAATAAAAACAGGTTGTTAATGGTTAAAACAAGCTGTCAGTTTCTTTCCAGGGTGTTGTTCAGCAACTACAAAGATCATTGCTTCCTCCATGTGTTAGCCGAAAGGAGATTGAAAGACAGCAGAGATGTGAGCTGCTGTGTGCAAGCCGAAAGGTGGTTATTACAACCTGCCATGATGCAATGCATGTGTATGCCAACTGTCAAAGTTGCTGCATGTGTTTGAAAGGGTGTAAAGATGTGGAACACCATCATTCATTATATGTATTGTTGGATTGTTTATTTTTTCAGTTTTGTATAAATAGGACATCTTGCTAAGCCTTAGAGCATATCATCCGAATCCCATTTCCCATTCTCATTTTCAGCTTGTAAGCTATTGATTTTTGTAAACTCTCTTTTCATATATCAAAGTCCAAGTGTTTTTTTTTTCAAAGCTTGTTGCTTCCCTCCTTTCTCTATTTCTTTGTCCAATTTTATTGAGAGTGAAAGTGAGAGGTGTGATAGAGTTTGTAAACTTATCACCCACATATTTTGGTATTGAGTTAGTAAACTTTAGAATACCAACACATTGCCTGTTAACAGTTGTGATGGGAACCGTATCTTGACAAAACCGGCAAACCATAACCCTATAAGCCAAACCAAATAAAAAGAAGGGCTGTCAAACCATCAATTAAAGCTAAAACTTACCTGGAAATCCAGCATAAGCTGCCATCCTGTGCTCAGTTGCTCTAAGTGAGCTAGGTGCCATAACTGTACCAATAACTATATCGCCCACCTCATTTGGGTTCAAATTTGTTCTCTTTATTACTGCCTGCATAAAAAGTAAACCATATGTCAATATACTCTTTTACCTTCATATTCTCACACATCCATATGACGAATTTTCAAGTCAAACACGTGGACAACACGAATTGGGTGACATGGAGCACGTATGATTGTTGGGCTTTACACGGGCCAACATGGCTCTGATACCATGAAGAAAGTTGAGGTTCCACCATAAAACTGATTGGCTATATAGTAGTAGCCAACCTTTTGTAAGTCATTACAATGTTTCTCTTTTTATCAATGTGAGATTCTTTTACCTTCATATTCTTACGGTAGAAACACATTCATTTCTCTAGAATTAAGTTGGGATTGTATCTAACCTTAAAGCAGGTGCCAGTGAACCATCAGGTGAAGTGTCCTTAAAACCGCCATGCTTCGCCTTGCAAATGGCAGTCCGGTAGGCTCTATTTAACATGATTTTACAGCAAGATTCAATACAGAGAAGCTATAAAGCTATAAAGTTAAAATACAGATTTCATATAAAGTTTGAATAAGCAAGAAAAATTTATTAACTTTATCAAATCAGTTTAATATTTTAAATTACTCACGCTACAATCACTACATCGTCCCCAAAAGCAGCTGTTCCACGGTATGCAGCACATCCCCACCTGCAAAAGTTGAAGCCTAATAAACCAATTCAGAGGAAAACAAAAATAAAAATCAGCTAAATAATAAGCAAAAATATTTACAAATTTAAGAAGTGAACTGAAAAAAAAGTGGATAGATATGAATTTACAGAGAGAGCAGGTGATTCATAATTTGGAGAAGAAACAGATGAATTGGTCTGAAATGCTGAAGCAGAACCTTCTGTCTGTTGAATACTTCTCTCTCTCTCTCTCTCTCTCTCTCTCTCTCTCTCTCTCTTTCTCTCTCCTCTCTTTCTTCCTCTAGCTAATGGAATACAGAAAACTCTTTGATCAATACAATTTGTGGAGCAGCAAAAGAATATGCAATGGTTTGTGGGATTTTATTGGAATTATGATTGATGAGGTCGACCTCCGAAATTTCCAAGTAATGAATTGACCAAAGAGACCACCCCACTCAGTTAAATTGTGAAATGGAAGGGAACTGATACTGATATTAAGTGGTCCATTTCAGAAGACCAGAGTAAGGAACCAATCACAATAATTCCCACGTTTTCCACTGAAACCAGCCACAGTAAACATATCCATGTATTGTCCTTTTTATCTCTTTAAGGAAAATATAAGAACCAACTCCCACGTTTTCCACGAAAAACCAAGTAGAGAAATATAAAGAGTGAGATTGTTTATGAATTCTGTGTCACATTACAGGTTAATGTTAAGTTTTAAATCAATGTTATAAAGTACCGTAGATGAGGTAGTAGAGAATCTATAAAGAGTTCTACTTTTAAGTCTCCTTCACTCAACCAAGTATTGTTATTTTTATTCGAAAAATAATTTTTGCACATTGTTTTTTATTTTAATTTGTTCAATTCAAATGTTTGAATTCAACCAGAGTTTGAAAATATAAATAAATAAGCAAGAGAATATCACTTTTAGGTATACCGTACAATTGCTCGGTCGATTATTCCTCTCCCCAACAACCATTTTTTTATTATGTCTCTTTTTGGGAACCATTATGAATTCCCACTCGAGGACAATTTTGAAAACATTTGGTGCGTGTCCGTTTTTCAATGGGCTGGATGGAAGTCAAGATCATTGACTCATGGCTGCGGTGCAACTTCGTTTTCCATACTCTTTTTCAAAAAAAAAAATACAAATATATATATATATATATATATATATTTCTTTTAAATTATTATTTAGGCTTAAATATCAAAATGATTTTTGTGTTATAGTCATATGATCAATTTAGTCATCGTGTTTTTTGTTTAGCTAATTTAGTCATTGTGTTTGTCTCTATTAGCCAATTGAGAACATTTCATTCAATCTCTTTTAAAACATTCATAAGCAAAATCATATGAGAAATAATTACATTTTCTCTTTACAAAAAAAATACAAATCAATGAGAAATAACATGTATAAAAAATAAAACTTCCAATCTAAAAAAGGATTAAGGTTGTAACTTAGAAAAGAGAGCGGGTAATGTTAGGGGAGAGTTGGTGGGAGGATGATAAATTTTCTTTTAATTTTTAATTTTATTTAATTTTAAATATTTTAAATCAAATAAATTATAATTTTATAAATAAGTTTATATAAATTTGATGGAAATGTCCTTATTTGGCCAACGAAGAGAAACACAAGTACCAAATTGGCCAAGTTGAAAACACATGGACTAAATTGACCCAAAAAACTAGTAACTTTATATCTTGTTAGCAATCACAAGGTAAGATAAAAATTTGCATAATCCTTCAAACACTACCGGGGTTACACAAATTAAAGATTGGCTCACAGATGGGTGTGTGCTGGGCAATGAACCTGTTGATGTATTGTAGCCTGCCCAAAAAAGCCCAGATTTCTTTCTCTGTTTTTGGTACTAGCATGTCGATAATTGCTTTGCCTTTTGCAATCTTCTGCTGACAATGGACCTGAGTAGCTTACCTGACAAAGCACCAAAATCCCTCTCGACTTTCCCAAAAAGTGGATCCTGCATTAATAGCTCTGAAGAACTTCTTGTCAACCTCTTTAGATATGAATATGTTTGATTTAGAAGGGCAGAACTTGCATCAGTATCTCAATTTCAATTCAAACATGGGTTTGATTCACATCCATGTTCTGAGAAATTTGACTAAAACACAAGGATCATTTTAACATTTATTGAGGGGAGGAGAGGGTTCAAAACAATTACATTAATTTAAGGGATGAATTAATACTACAGTATAGTGGTATTCTTTTTCAATTATTAGTGAGAGGTCTTAGGTTCGATTCTTGTCAAAGGCGAATTTGAACCACATTATTGCTAGCTCATTAGGAGGCTAAGCCCACCCCCTCCCCTTTACTGTAGCTAATATCGTTTGTTCAAAGAAGAAAAAAAAAAAAAAAAGGAGATGAAGAGTTTTGAACCCAAAACAAGTGAGTTGAAACTTGACACACTATCCACAAGGATATTAGACTACATGCTTAAAAATATGCTTAATAAAAAATCGGAACTGCCAAAAATATATATGACAATATTTGAGAATTTCTTGTCTATTCATTATTCATTTATCTCCAAACTGGAGTACTATTGGTATTACATATGCACTTCGTCAATGTGGGACAACAGACTACTATTTAAACTTTAACTAATATGTAAATATATAACTTGCAACACTCCCCCTCAAGTTGGAGCAAAGATGTCACGCATGCCCAACTTGTCAAGCGAGTTAGAAAACACGCTATTAGACATAGCCTTAGTAAGCACATTAGCAAGTTAATCTTGAGATCCCACAAACAGAGAATTAATAATTCCAGCATCCAATTTTTCCTTGATGAAATGTCAATCAATCTCCACATGTTTTGTTCGATCATGTTGCACTGGATTATGAGCAATCTCAATAACAGCCTTGTTATCACAATGGAGCATAGCACCCTTGAGTTTAAATCCAAGATCTCTCAACAATTTTTCCAAACCACAACAACTCATATACACCATGAGACATACCATGAAACTCAACAGCACTTGACCTAGCGACCACTTTTTGTTTCTTGCTTCTCCAAGTAACTAGAACAAAAAATAAAGTATCCAGATGTAGATCGCCGGTTAGTGATAGAACCTACCCAATTTGCATATGTATACCTTCTACATTCAAATGATCATTCTTGGAGAAAACCAAGCCTCTTTCTGAAGCCATATTCAAGTATCTCAAAATACAGATTACTGCATCCATATGAGCTTCACTAGGTGAGTGCATAAACTGACTTACCACACTAACTGCATAAGCAATGTCAGGGCAAGTGTCGAACAAATAAATTAATCTCCCCACAAGCCTCTGATACCATTCCTTATAAGTAGGAACTTGATCCATGAAATTGGTACCAGATGAAATACCCTATAATAAAAACTTAAAAGCCACTGTACTGACTAGCTAACATACTAGTCAACTGAGTACAGATTGTTAGAATCCCACAAGCATATAAATCAAACAAACTTAAAAGGTTAAAACTTAATAATGTGAACTTCAGCTAAGTTTTAGCCTTAGTACTTGAGTTAAGTTCACTTGATTAATAAAGTGTCAATACTAGCAAACCCTACAATGTTTAGTTCCAACAAGGTTATAAATAAGGCTTTGTAAAGTATTGAATACAAGAAAGTTTTTGGCCTGAAAAATCTACCTCTAGGTCAAAAAATCGGGGACTTTCCATTGAGTCCAATCCACCAGTGTAAACAAAGGTTCATACAAAGATCCACACAAAGCTCAGTTCCTAGAACCTTATCTAAGGACCAACTTTACCTTTGTGCAACCTTGCCTTACATAAGATAGACTTTGTCGGTTTTCACGAAGTGGCAGCTTCTCCCGAGCACATCACCTTGTGGTACCGAGATCAAGACGATCAATGATGTGATATGATTTTATAATATGAACAAGAGATTTGGATTTAGCTAACTAGTCAGGTTCTTCAGTCAAACAGTTGAAGACGAACCTAACATGAATCCGAGAGATTGGTCTATGAAGGATATGAAAACTTAGGTTTAGACCAAAAGCTTAATGCCAAACCATTAAAACAATGTAACCCTAATATACAGTGATTGGGTGTTTGTGCATGAGATGTTTTTGTGGCTAGGATTTCGGTTTTGAAGCTTAAGATGTAACTCTAGGCTAAATGCACTATTTTTGTCAAAATCTGAAAATCTTAACCAAGGAACAAATGAAACCTTGAAAACCCTTATAATGGAAGATATGAATATTTTAGACAAAGGGAACAAGGTGACATTTGTCACGAGCCAAAGGGACCTTCACAGATCAAGGGTGAGAGATCCACGCAAGGGAAAAGGTGTCAGATGACCCATGTGGGCTGTTTTATTTTGTGTGCCTAGGCAGTTGGAAAACAGATAAAAATTCTGACTAGACAACTACACTGGACAAAAGTATTTTGGAAAAATAAGCTTGACATGTATATGTAAATGTTTGATTCAAACCTTTTGTAGTGAAGATGGATGTTGCTTTGACGATTTCATTCCAGCAGAAATCTCAGAACAACATTGAACCCTTAACTCTAAATTATGAGCATGTGTGGTAACATTTACAATTTTTTTGACAAGGGAAGCCAAACATTAAACCTAGTACTTAACAATCTCCCTATTTGGCTTTTCTTGACAAAATAACCCCCAAACCTATAACTAGATTCACACTTTCCCCACACTCAAGAAATCATGCAGTGACAAGAGAAGAGCAAGTCATAACTCCTACAACAAACATACATTTCTCGGCAAGAGATATGTGAGATTCATCATGGGTTATTATAACATAAGCTCATGTTAAAAATGGCACAACAAATTGCATGATCAACACAAGTTAGTCCAGTGAAAAGTGATTTAATTTTTTTTCCCTCCATTTTGTCATGGTAAGACAAAGGAAGAAATTGATAAGTGAAGCATAACACGCAAGAAATAAGGGTCAATGTAACTTGATGAAACAAAACAGCCCATAATGGTGCAAAGTTTGGAATCCAAGTGATAATATCTAACAAATTTAAGCGTAAAAGACACAAGAGTAAGATAAAGTCAAAAGAGTAGCAAGATTAATTACAATAGAAACCAAAAGGAAATGGAGTTTCCATTTTAACAACCATTGTTCAATAGATAACGAAATAGAACTCCTCCATAAAACTTGCTCTCACTAAAACCCCTACAAGAGCTCCCCTATAAACTTATAACTCCTCTGATTGTGATAAGTCCTCTAAGCCGACAGAAGATCTAAACTTAGAACTCCTCTAATTGTGATAAGTCCTCTAAGCCGACAGAAGATCTAGTAGCAATGACATCTTCAACAGGAACATCTCCAGGGCATAGATCATGATCAAGACATTCTTCATCTTCATCTTCATCAGTGGAATATATGGACCTAGTGTGCTTGCTCTTCGAAGTAGGAGTGGAAGATAAATGCTGATAGACATTGATGGATACTCCATTTCCTTTAACAGCGTAGGTAGCAGCCATTTAGGCAGCAACAACATTAGAATTACCAGAGGAAGCAACGGTATGATAGGATATAGATGAATGATCTATATGGCGATAAGGGACAAGCTTTGGAGGTCGCAGAGAAAGCTCGAGAACAAATGAAGAAGGATCCGAAGAGGTTTGACTCAGAGATGGCCAAGAGAATGAGTTACTGACAAGTGGTGAAGACGATGGTTGATTAACCAGAAACTTAAAATCAACAAATTGCTTTCTAAGAGAGTTGATTTCAGACTTAAGATATGCTATTTTCTTATCCTGGGAAGCAGTTGATGGTGGGACTGGTCTAAGATCATTATGAGCTACATCACACATGACATTACTGAGATTCATCATATTTATGTCAATGTCCTTAGTGGTTCTAGGACACAGATCATCAGGACGTTTTTGAACACCAACAAGCTCACATAACTAAGTGATCAGACAAAGATGAATGGTGGACCCTCTCTGGTAGGTTGCAGCATGCTTGAACTTAGACAAAATGGACTTGAAAATCAGAAAGCCAAAAAACACATCACAGTGAGTTAACTTGGCAAATAATACTCTGGTTGATTCAAAGGTAGGGTTACCTTTGTTTGATGTACCTACAACATTTCTACGGATAAAGTTAACCAAATCCTATATAAGGGTTTGAGGCAAGACTTTGAAACTAGACCTTTAACAAGAGGAATAGACGGATCAGCATAAGCCTCATGATGGTAGACACTCAGGTCATACTGACTGGTTGCAACATTAAACTTTGATGACACAGAGGCAGAGGACGGATCAAGTTCAATGACCGTACAAATGACAGATGGGTCAAAGGCAACCATGACACTATGAACATAAATAAGACCACTAGACTCAGGAAAAGTTAACAGAATGTTAGAGTGAAACTCTTAAACCATAGACACATTGAAATTAGGATGAGAAGAGTTTACCTTATGAAGTCTGTACCGTTCAACTAAGTTATCAGAGCGGATAGCATCAGCCAAGGAAAGATCTTCCCAGACGATTCGTCGTTCAAGCATGACCTTTCGAGCAGCCATCGTAAAGAAGAAACTCTTAGCTTGAGTGGACAAAAAGATGGGAACCTGGTCATTAGTGTACCTCCTAAGGAATTCCACACAGTTTGAGATTGAGTAAAACGACGAGAGGGCTGAGCACGAGCAGAAGCAGTGTGACCGGTAGTTGGTAGAGAAATTTTCTGGTGAAATGGATTGAGAGTTTGAGACTGGAGGGAAAGAGAACTCAAAGAAAATGGCACAAAAAGAGGTATGGTAAAAACCTAGATGAGTTAGATAAGGTTAAAACCTAGGACGCTGTAAAGACAATTAAGTCCTGCGATGAAAACTAATGGATGAGATGCATCAGGCAAAAACAGACATGCAAAAGACAGGAATGCCCTTAATGAACCTTACCTTTTTAATTAAGACACTTGACTAGTCAGAATATTGAATATAATCACTACTAGACTACATTGGTGCAAGAAGTTGTAACCAAGGGAGAAGATAACACACACACACACACAAAAGAAAACAAACTACGGTTACAACCTAGTACCATTCAAGATATAGCCAACTAAAAATCTCATAGAGAAAGACCCAGAATAAATAGATTTAATAACCAAGCTTCCAATACAACTTTGATAGAAAAAAAATATTTGACAAGGCAAATACATTTGAAAGGAAACATGCAATGCAATACTTCAGAAACAAATCTTTACTGACACACAATGATAGCACAACGCAGATTAACACTTGTTCATACTACAACCATGATGTGTCCAGGTATGGGAAATGGATTGGTGAAAGACAATGAAAAAGCATAGTGTCATGTAACTAAGCAAAAATTTAATTCAAAGGCTAACCAAACTTTTAATAACTCGTTGAGATTAAGAACCAACCTTACAACATAAAGTGAGCAAATATCTAGACACAAAACTACACACAATGAGGAACCCAACCCAATAGAACATTTAAGTTGGCAAGTGATATAGAGCATATAACCAACAATAGGATTTGTGAACATTACATTTTAGCAATCCATGGCACATTTTGAGCCCTTTTAAAGACAGAGAGAAAAGAATTGAACTTTCATGACATTGTATGAGATAATATTTTTGAGAATTTTGAAATTTTGTCTTTCTCCCTTTTCTGAAATTTTGAGAACTTTGCTTATGAGTGAATAGGTTGAAGCTCAGATACATAATTTTACTTTTAAGGAGATCTGAGCATAATGAGAGACAAACTAGGTGGTGTTCTGCATTGGAAAAGACACTTAGCCCAATTTATAGAGAAGAGTTGACACTACACCTCAATCAAGACCAAAGTAAGTTTAACCCTTAAATCAACGAGAGCTTTTGTCAAAAGACACAAAGATTTTTCACAAGCCAATAGCCATAATAGGGAGAACCTTTGACATCGCAGACTCATAGAGAAAGAATTAGTCAAGTTTAATCTACAAAATGCTAACATGTGAGATAGTTAAGAAGTGCACAAAGTGACAAATAGACTTTACTGATGAGGTGATTGACAGGACATATACAAGAACAAGAAAAGTAAACATGTAGACGAATAACAAAATGGAAGCAAGACTACTCAACCTATTCAGTCAAAGGCACAGAAGTCAATAGACCCTCGAAGAATTTTATGTCTTCGATTTTTCAAAAGACTTATGACATTCATAGCTAGCTATTTCTCACATGGCATCACATTTATATCAAAGACATTTCCTCACATAAATCTCCTAAGAGCAAGATATTTGTTCTTAAGACCTTTAGAGATTAAACAATTTACAACACTCAACCAAACAACTAGTGTATAAACTTGATCAGAATGTACATCAAGGGCCAAATCAAGGGTATCAAAATGAGGAACAAGCCATGATGCAAAGATGTAAACAAACAAGGGATATGGAGAAATTACATTCATAAGTGAGATAGAACCATAACTTGGTGTAGTGATAAATTCAGCATCCAACATGAAGGGCAGCTTATCACGAAACAGAGTTGGAGATTGAAAATTTCAAATTCATTCTCTGGATGATGGACTTTGGAAAAAATAGAGCAATAACCCTCAGAGTAAAATACAAGAGGATGTCTTCCCAAGATGTTAGGTTCACACAAAAAGCATTCAGAGACGAAGTCTTGTAATTTTTCACATTGGACCATTTGCTGAAAAGTATCTGTGTTCCAACTTGAGCAATCATCACACTTAGAGGAAACAATTGTGTAGCAATCTTCCTTTGATCTTGGAACCACTAATATGTTCTTCCCAAGTTTATCAACAATTCTGCAACTTATCTTGGAAAAGCAAATTTCATTAGCAACTTCATCACATAGTTGACCAATACTAATGAGATTAGTTGACAATCTAGCCACATAGCAAACATCTTCAAGCATAGGAAGTCCACGAATCTTCACCACTACTTTTCCAACAATCCCAGCTTTGTCTCCATCACCAAACTCAATCATTCCACTTTTGAATGGTACAAGAGATAAAAAGACATCTTTGTCACTTGTCATATGATGAGAGTAATCACTGTTGAGGTGTTAGGTGTCTGGCCTAGAGGATGATGTTGAACTTTGAGCAAAGATTCAAACCTTTTGTAGTGAAGATGGTTAATGTTTTGATGACTGAATTCCAGTAAAAATCCCAGATCAACATTGAACCCTTAACTCTAAATTATGAGCATATATGGTAACATTTATAAATTTTTTGATAAGGGAAGCCAAACATTAAACCTAGTACTTAACAATCTGGAAATAAGCCCAGACGGTGATTCTTCTCAATTAGAGTATCAACAGGTTTGCAATCTAACATACCTGTTTCAGCTAATAAATTAATAACATACTTCCATTGAGATAGAAAAATACCATGCTTGGTTTGTGCTACCTCAATTCCAAGAAAATACTTTAATTTACCCAATTCTTTCATCTCAAATTCAGTATTTAGGTACTTTTGAAGACGTTGTACCTCCTCCTGATCATCACTAGTCACTATCATGTCATCAACATAAATAATCAATGTAGTTAGCTTACCATTTCACGCTTTAGAAACAAAGTATAATCTGAATGACTCTGAAAATACCCAAACTTATTCACTGAACTTGTAAACCTCCCAAACCACGATTTATGAGATTGTTTCAAACCATACAAAGCCTTTCACAATCTGCACATAACATCATTTTTAGGAGATATACCAATACGAGGTGGGACATCTATATAAACTTCCTCTTTAAGATCACTATGAAGGAAAGCATTCTTAACATTAAATTGCAATAAGAGCCAATCTTGGTTTGCTGCTAAGGACAGAAGAACATGTACAATGTTAAGTTTGGCAACATGAGCAAAAGTCTCCTGATAGTCCACACCATAGGTTTGAGTATAACCTTTAGCAACTAATCTAGCTTTGTACCAGTCAATAGAACCATCTACTTTATACTTAATAGTGAACACCCATCTACATCCAACAACTTTCTTCCCATTCGACAATGGAAACAAATCCCAAACGGAATTCTTTTCCAAAGCTTTCATCTCAACATTCATGGCATTAACCCACTTAAGGTCAGACAAAACATCATGCAATTTTGTTAGAACATATAGACTAGATAACTAACTTATGTAAGATGCACTTGGTTAGGATAAACGATAAGTAGACAATATAGTTGTTGATAGGATACTTGGCTTTGGCATGCATATTAGGCTCATATTGTACTTTATGTTTTCCACTATTAACTCGTGGAAGCAACTGATAAGTAGAAGAATCATCAGAATCTACCTCATGTATGTCACCATCTTGTACTAAACCATTAGAAGAATCATCACTAGACGAACCATCAACATGCAACTCGTTAGTCATACCAACAGCAGGCAACTGGTCATCAAAAGGTAATTCGTTAGACATACCAACAATAGGCAACTCGTTGGGCACATCTGACGGGTCATCAGTAGAAATAGTTTCGGGAATGACAGTTGATCGATCGCCATCTATAGCCGATTGGTCAATATCACGCAACATAACAAGTTTCATCCCCAACTCTGCTTGTAACACATCATATATATATATATATATATATATATATCATATCTTCGAATCTGCACGTCACTCCCCATCTTCTGCAAATACAGAACTTCCTTGTGAAAGGTGACATCCATGGTAATATAAGTTTTCTGAGTCAGAGGATGATAACACTTATAGCCTTTCTAATTGTTAGCATATCCAATAAATACACATCGAAGAGCATATGCATCAAGTTTACTCCGTTGATGAGAGTAGACATGCATATACGCCACACACCCAAACACCGTGGGAGGAAGTTTGGATACAAAAACAAGATAAACGTTCTTTTGTAGCACATCAAACGGTGTCTGAAAATCAAGAACCCTACTTGGAACACGATTTCCCAAGTACACAGGAGCCAAAACAGCATGACCCCACAAATGATGAGTAACATATTTATCCAACATCAAGAAGTGGGCAACCTCGATTATTTAACGATTCTTCCATTTTGGACACACCATTTTGTTGAGGTGTAAATGAAGTAGTCATCTGGTGAATAATATCATGATCACGAAAAGAAAAAAAAGCATGCCAAAGTGTGATTCACATATTCTCCTCTATTATCAACCCTGAAGGCTTTAACTTTGGTCTGAAACTGAGTAGTCACCATTGAACAAAATTCTTGAATAAATAAATGGACATCACTCTTATTCTTCATCAAGAACACCCAAGTTAATCGAGTACAGTCATCAATAAAAGTAACAAGTCAACGAAATCTATTAGAAGTAACTCGCTGAACCCCAAACATCAGAATGTATCAAATCAAATGGCAAAGTAGCTTTAGAATCACTTATGGGAAAGGAAGCATGATGACTTTTAGCCATGACACGTGTTTCACACTTGAACTCTTAATCACTACAAGTCGAAACAAAGAAGGAAATAGATGCTTCATATAACTGAATGATGGATGTCCTAAACGTCGATGCCATAACCAAATTTGATGTTTGTCATCCACTTTAGCACTTAGAACTTGATGATTATTTGAACCTGAAACAATAGTATCCTTCATAGTTAAGATGTACAAACCCCCAATTCTTTTACCATGACCAATTATCTTCTGAGTTTGAATGTCTTGAAAATAACACTATGTGAGGTAGAAGTGAGCGGAACAATATAAGGTATTAAGTAATTTTACTACCGACAAAATATTGCACTTAACATAAAAAACAAGTAAAGCATGAACCAATGATGTGAGAGAGATAGTGTCTTCACCCTTCACAGGGGAAGATGCTCCATTTGCACTAGTAATATATGGATCATGAACATAGTCACGTAACTCATCAAACGCTCTAGGGTCACCAGTCATATGATCAGTGGCCCCAGTATCAATTATCCATATATTGGTTCCACTAAGATGCATAACAACACTATGATTATATTTAGCCATTTAGCTAAAACACAAACAATAAAGGCACAAAAAATACGCAGCAGAATTAAGACAATTTACTAGAACAGTGTAGCAGAACTGCTCTGATGCCAAGTTGAATTAAACATGGTAAAATACCAAAAATATATATGACAATATTTGGAAATTTCTTGTATATTCATTAATCTCCAAAGTGGAGTCTATACAAGAGTGACAATTAGTATTATATATGCACTTCATCAATGTATGACAACATATCACTATTTACACTTTAACTAATATATAAATAAATAACTCGCAATAGTAGGGCACAATCAATAGACAATAAGTTATATATAGCTAGCATGCGTTTATCATCTATTAGTCTCACACCAATTCTATTTTTATTAAAAATTTATAGCCGGTTTTATTTGTATATATCTCCTAGACGAAGAGCCATCATCATCAAAGGTTGGTGAACGCACATTTTACAAATCAATAAGAGAAAAGGGACAAGGTAAACCAAACAAAGTCCTACGATTTCTCTTTATATATACACATATAGACAATCGTTTCTCCAGCAAAAATACATGGGCTTAATCTGTCTTGTCTGATTGCTAGGTACCTTCCCCTGAAGTGCATTGGACATGGCTTGCAACCTGTTAGTTATCTCGGTAAATGATGGACGGATGTCAGGATCAGATGACCAGCACTGTTCCATCAGGTTCTTCCGCTCAGAATCACAACGTTCGTTCTTCACAATTCCACCATCATTCACAAGTTTACAAATCAATTGAAAAATTAATATAAAGATTCAAAGTATCCATGTTAAATTGTTAATCTTAATTCAAAGCGAGCAGGGGAAAGATACTCAAAACAGATCCAATGAAATTTTTCTCAACGAAATTTTCTTTTGTAAAAGAATCATTTTATTCGCAATCAGTACTGATAATGTTGATAACTAGGATGGCACCGCAATGCATATTGGCATATGGTTCCTCCCCGGTCAAGATCTCCCGCATTGAAATTCCAAATGAGAAAACATCAACCTGTCAAAATTAATACCATAACGTTAATTACAAAACAAACCATTCGTTTTTGCCTTCTACCTTGCTGACATATATATAAAGTCATACTAACCTTGTCAGAAACCCGGCTCCTGCTGCCATTTAACAGTTCTGGTGCCATCCAAGGAAGAGTTCCTCGCACACCACCAGATACCAAATATTGCGTTTGATTCTCCATAACCAAAATCTCCAACCTAAAAGATCAATCCCCAATCACAGTATTAAATAAACATCTTTTATCCTAGTCCCTAGGGAAAAAAGTAAAATAAAGAAAGAAACATTTTGATATGTGACTAAAATTTCACATAAAACGTTCCACGAGGGATACAAACATGTTCACATTCTGACTTCTACCCTCCATATAAGAGAAAAAAAAAAAAAACTCCTATTAGATCTACCCAATTGCATCAGCCGGGAAACTTTTGGCACCATAATAGTCTACCTAGTTTTAACAAATTTTTCCAATTTTACTACCAGCAATTTTAAAAGAGAGACTTTTCATGAACTTTCAGCCATCTCAAGCTTTTGACATAATTTATGTTCTAACATTATAAAACATTATACCAAATACATGAAGTGGTAGACAGTTCATAGAAAATCATATTTGAGAAAGTCTACCTAGCATTTCTATGTTAGATGAGACAACAAATCCAAGAAAGAAAAAAAGAGAGGAAATTTTTTGCTAAAAAAACCTCTGTATTATTTAGTCGGATTCTCAAAAACGCTAAAACAGAATTTCATCGTTCTTTCCCTTTCTCTCGCGATCTGCTTGTGCGGCCATCTTCTTCTCCAACTGAAATAATCCCTTCTTCTTCTACTTCTTTCTCTTTGTCGATTCATTTCACAAATTCTTATCACTGCTTTTTGGGTTTTCTTCATCGCCATAAGCAAGAACTTGGTTTTTTAACTGCAGACTCCTTCAAAGCTCTGATTTTTGGATAAAAAGCTTGCTTCATTCATGGGTATTTGAGCCTTCTCCCTTTCTGGGTTCTAATTAAAGTGAATCTTCATCTAATTTGATATGGGTATTCTTTGATTTTGCCATTTTTGGAGCTTTTAATCTGGTTCTTGGAAGAGTAGTATAAGAAATTGAGAGGTGGAGTTTTGTTGGACTGAAAGATTCATCATACCTGATCAAGGATGCTTATCTGATATGCCTATCCCAAAATTTGGTCGGTGTATGATTAATTCGTTTTTTTTTTCTTCTTCTGTTTTTCTTTAGTTTTTCCTTTATCCATTTAACATAGGTTATTATGTGAAAAGTTACTAAAATTATTTTGGTTTGAAGTAATTTTTCTCCTTTCTTTTTCACTGATCATCAAAGTTTCAAAGTTTCAAAAATAATAATAGGTAAATTACATTTTGCATTCTCAAGTTTTGGTGCAATTGCAACTTCTTATAACATCTTCAGAACATTTCAATTTCATACTTTTACTATTATTTCATTTTAATTCTGTCCAACTGTCTCAATTTTTGTTAGATTTTCAATTATTTGCTTATGTGGATCTCACGGGCCCCATATACATGTGACATGTGGATCAAAAATTAATAAAATAATTTTTTATTATAAAAGGTCTCTTTCCTTCTTCTCCAACCCACCTACCCTTTACTCTCTCTCTTCTTCTCTTGGTCTCCGCCCATCCCTTACTCTTCCATCCTCGCGCACCGACATCTCCATCCCCGAGGACCAGGAGTCATTGTCTCCATCGCCAACGTCAACTGTTATGGGAGATACTCTTGCCTTAATGGGAGGGAAGTGGAGATGGTTGGAGATTTTGGCAGTAGGTTTTGTGGTTGGGCTGCGGGGGAGAATTGCAGAGGAAAAAGGGTGGGGGGTGTTCTAGAACAGAAAGAGGGAAAAAAGGGTGGAGGGGTTTTGGAACAAAATAAGGAGAAAGGGACTCAAGGAGGAATCACACCTCGTAGTTTTGGATGTGGCTTGCCAGATCAGCCATGGTTTCCTGCGAAAACGGGCACCAAAAATCTTCTAAATTGAAGCAAACCCACCAACTCATTGCCACCACATTTTGGTCTCGAATCTTCGACTGGATCCCTATCGACAAAATCTAACAACACAGAAATACGACGAGGGCTTTGGATCTTCGACCTGGATCCCTATCGACAAAAGCTTCTTCCTCGTTGTCAACTTTGCCGTGGAAAGTTGGGTTCGAGACAGGCCTCTTCGATTTGAGGGCTTGGGGTTTGAAAATCACCAAGCAGAGTCTTGGGCTTTGTTCCATGAGGAACATTGGGTCATGGTGATGGTTTGACATCGATGGGGAACGGCAGTGGAGCCAACGTTTGAGTTGTCTGGATGAGTCAGATCGTCGGAGAAGAAGATGAAAAGGGATTGCAGCCACTGAGTTTGGGGATGGAGATTTTTAGAGACACAAACGAGTGAGAGAGAGATAAGTGGGGTTATTTTGTTTAATTTAGTTTTTTAATTGATTTGTAATATTTAATTGTTTTTATTTGCCTAGTCATAAAAATACATGGATTTTATATATTCCTCGTCATCACTTAACGGTCAAATTAACGGTTTGATTAACGGATGTTTGAAATTGTAATTAAATGATAAGTCAATGTGACTGAAATGTTTTAAAGATGTTGTATGAGGTTGCAATTGCACCCAAACTTGAGGGTGCAAAATGTAATTTACCCAATAATAATAGTTTGAAGAAAATAATAATCGTTTGAAATGCTCCTATTTTGTACAGTGACAGTATAAATAATACGATTATTAGTCCGATTTGCACCAAATGTCCATCTAACTTAGTCAATACTATCTGGTGACTATTTATCCTATCTAACTGAAATAGTCAGACGAGACCTTATATACACACATAAGAGAGGTCAAAGATCTTTGAGCGAACTTAAAGCTTAAGCCTAAGCTAGCTAATCTCTCGTTTAATTTCATCGTTTTGGCGGAAAAGAGAGGAAACATTAGGGGAAAAAATAGATGATTAAAGGTTGAGGAATAGTGTGGAAGAAATAAATGTACACGAGAAAGTACACAAAAAATTATTTGATGGAAACCCTCATATAAAATTATTTGACGAATACTCATTCTGTAACTTTTTACAACATTCAAAATTATTTATGCCTTAGTATATCATTTATAGAGCGTCTTTGTAAAAAATTAGACAAATCTAAAATTATTAAGACATCCAATTGTAATGAAAAAAATTAACGAATAAGGTTTTTAAAAGAAACACTATTACGACTAATATTTAATTCAATGGTCAAATGGTTTCGGATTTAGATGATTTTTTTTGTACATATGATCTTTGAGAAATGCCTACAAGATAGATGGTTGAATCTTTGAAATATGATATAGAGCGGACCTTATAAAAGATCCCCCAAATATGCGTATTTGAGGAATCCCTCAACGGATGGGGACTGATATATATTTTTCCTCTATCACATACCATGTTGAAGAAGGACGTTTATCCTAAGTAGTTTAAATAGTCTTAAAGCTACCTAACGAGTTTAAATAATTTTAGGCCTCTCTATCGTATTGCCAATTGAGTTTAAAAAAGAGAGTTATGATGAAGACATAGAGAACGAAAGAAAATTTTGACGTTGAATAACAAAGAAGTTTTCTAACTGTAATCCTTCAAGAAGATTGAAATTTAAACTAAACCTGGTTTTAGATTACATATTGGTTATAAGATAAATTAGAATTCGATGCCTCATTTTAGATTTTTCTAAATTAAACATCTGTTACTTTTCAACTTTTGATTAAAGTGCTTTTACTTCTAAACAAATTTTATATTCCTGGTATATTCTTAATTTAAGTATTTTATAAATTCTTTTAAATCCATTTCTATGTAAAAAAAAAAAAAATGCACTCAATAATATTCATTAATTTATTGCTATTTTTGTGGAATCTCATCTCTTCCTCAATTTAAGGATTCAATTATATCTACTGGGGTTCAAGATTAATTGGATGAAATATAGTTTTTCCAATTTCCAACTCAACATTTTATATAGATTATAAAAAAACAAGGGTCATTTACAATTAAAATTGAGATGTAGACTAGACAGCCTAATTTCATGCAACTGAAAATAAATTTGAATTTTTTAACAACTACTTATAGTAGAAACGTGAACTAAGAGTTTTCACATTTTTATTTTTATTTAAAATGAGTCCTTATTCCAATAATTAATTATTAAGAGTTGACAAAGTATTTTTTAGTGCAATGTTTTAATGTGAAAAGTTATCTTTTTTTTGGGTTACGCAACTTACACATAACGTACCATAAGTTTTGTACGTACCAAAATAAGGATAATACAACATACTAATAACTTGGTACGTACTAAATAAAGAATTGCATAATGTACCAAAAACAATATTTTATAACGTACCAAAATACTAATACGTACCCAGATTAAATTTATATAACGTACCGAATGATTGTTACATTATATTTAATATATCTTTTTGGTACGTTATATTTAATATATGTGCATGTTATATTTCATAATTGTATGTTAATAGGATGTTTATGTGTTTTTAGAATTTAAAACAACAAATTATTTGAATAAGAAAAATTCATTTGATAAGATAGGATGTATGTATGTGGTGATTTTAGAATATTTGTGATATTATTTTCTGAACTAGTTGGTTAATTAAATACAATAAAAATCATAATTTTTAATTAAAAATTAGTAGAGGAATGTTTGATCAAAAGTTTAAAAGTTATATATGTTTGATTAAAAGAATTCAAATTTGAGGTGTCTATATCAAATTGCCCCTTGATTATAATCCCTTGATATGTTCTTAATTCAAAATAATTAACATACAAATTTTAATTTATTTTTTGACCAAAAAAGAGTTATTTAATTTATTAATTTTATTTAACATTCTTCAAACTTGAAAAACTCAATTAATGTACCTAATGTTAGTACCAAAATATGTGTACTGAAATATATTATATTGAACTAATGTATTTAAATGTTAGTACTGAAATGTATGTACCGAATATATGCACCGAAATGTATTATATTAAATTAATATACCTAAATGTGTGTACCGAAATGTATGCACCGAAATGTTAGTACATAAATGTTTTATATTGAATTAATGTACCTAAATGTTTGTATCAAAATATATGTACCGAAATATGTGTACCTAAATGTATGCACCAAAATGTATTATAATGAATTTAATGTACCTAAATAAAAAAGACAAAGTACTTCGAAATATATTGTATAAAAAAAATTAGTTTATCTAAATGTTTACAACAAAATATATTACGGTAAATAAAATGAAAATTATAATTATAATTAAATAAAAGTAATGCATTAAAAATTAGGAAGATAAAGAAAGAAAACTAAAAAATCAAAATATAATTAATAAATAAGGTTGTTAATGTATCAAGGGATTAAAATTAAATTTTAATCTTATTCATGGTTTTAATAAAAAAATCATCTTTATCAAGAATTAAAATAAAGTTTTTAAAAAATAATTCATGTCTAAAAATACAAAAAGTAAAATACAAAAGTATAATTAATGGTCACTTTTAATACATAAGTTTTTGGTGGAGTTTAATGCGTGGTTAAGTTGGTAACACGTGTTGATTTTGATTTTTACTTTTTGCGTGACAGTTCTAGTGTTGATTAACAGTTCATATGACCGACTATGAAACTTGTGTCAAATAAAATATCTAGTCATTAATGGGTGATTTTTTTTTTTTTTTTGTTTGGATAAGATACAAAAAGTTATATCAACTATTGATGTCACGATACTTTTATATTCATTTTTTAAAATTGACAATATCATACCTCATCTTTAGAATTTGGTCTAATTTTATACCTTCCGTTACTTGGCCGTTTAATTTTCAAATAAATGCTGACGTGATTTGATTCGAAGCCCATTTTCTATTAAAAAATTATTAAAAACTAAAAAAAAAAAAAAATTTGAAAACCCATCAACCCCTCCTCCCCCCCTCCCCCACCCCCACCCCCACCCCACCCCACCTGGAACCCCTGCAACCTAGAAAGAAGAAGAGGAGGAAAAAAAAAAAAAATTCCAACCCAACCCAGTTCGCCCACCCCACCCCCTAACCACCTGCAACCCAGAAAGAAGAAGAAGAGGAAAAAAAAAAATTTCCAACCCAACCCAGTTCGCCCCCCCCCAACCCCCTGCAACCCAAAAAGAAGAAGAAGAAGAAGAAGCAAAAAAAACAAAAAAGAAACCCAACCCAACCCAGTTCGTCCCCACACCCCCCCCCCCCCCACAAACCCAACCCCCCTGCCAACCCCAAATCCACCACTCTCATCCATTCTCCATATCCTCTTCCACAGCCATCCTCCACCTTCTCTGCTCACCCATTTTCCCGTCGACGGGATCTGGGTTTTATTTATTTATTTATTTTTTTGGGGGGTTGGGGGGGGTGGTTTGCAGGTGGGGGGAAGAAGATGAAAATGGAGAGAAGACAAAGATGGGGAGGGGGAGGACGAACAGAGGGTTGTTTTTTTTTTTTTTTTTTTTTTTACTATTTTAATATTTAAAAATATTAAATAATTTTTTTTTTAATTTTTAATAATATTTTAATGATTTTTTTAATAGAAAGTGGGCCTCAAATCAAGTCACGTTAGAATTTAACTGAAAAGTAAACAGCCAAGTAACGGAAGGTATAACATTGGACCAAATTCTAAAGATGAAGTATGACATTGTCAATTTTAAAAGATGAGGTATGAAAGTGTCATGACACCAATAGTTGAGGTAGTTTTTTGTACTTTACCCTTTTTTTTTTCATTGGTTGATTATGAAATTTGAATAAAATATAGGGAATTATTATTAGCACTCCAAAAATCTCATTTGGCACTCCAAACTTTCTATAATTAGAAAGCAAAATACACTTGTGAGGAGTGTAGAATGAAAATTTTGAAGTGCTAATAACAATTAATATATACAAGAAGATTTTCATGATTAAATTGCCTGAAATAGTAAAAGTAATGTTCTTTACTTTTCTGGCATAACATGTTTAACCGCTTTGCAGGTAAAACGTTTGGCTTCTATTTTCAGTTGTACAACCATAAGATCATCTTCAATTTTTAGGTTAAAATTTAAAAATTTTAGCCTAAAAAATTTAGATTTTAATCCATAAATAATTTTTTTTACTCCAACTATTCTGGGTTAAAACTTTATCTCCAGATTATTAAAAAATGAATTTAGATTAATTTTTTTGTATTAAAGTGGCTTTTTTAAAAGAAAAAATTATGTAGACTATCTTACTTTAATTTTATTAACAATTTAACCTAAAAATATTTAGATTAGGACAAATATTGAAAAATCACTAACCGACACCATGAAACTCGTGAAACATTATGAAAGAAATTGAAACACATAAAAGAATTTTTTTTAATTACTTTAGCCGTTGGATTGAAATTTGGACCGTTAGATTTTTTTTTTTTTTACCATTGAATTTCATCAAATTAGATCTTAAGGGTTGGATTTAATGAATTTTTATAAATATAAAACTAAAAAAAAAATATACATATATGATGGGTCAGCCCCACTAACCTGAGAGGGAATTTTAGGCTAAATTTGGCTCATAAATGAGTTTTGAGTTTTAACTCATTTTTTCCCCCAAGGGTTAGAGTAAGTTAGAATAAGTTTAGAACCTAGAATTTGAGTTTTACTTCAAGAATTGGAGTAGGTCTAATGATGGTCACCCAATTTCGCTCATTTTCTTCCACTTAATTCGTTGATGAATTCCTAGACGGCTCTATAGAAAAGGATACGAAGGACAAAGCCAAGGGATTTTCACATATCAATAGTCATGCAGAGCTCTCAATTTGACTGACACGTGGCATTTAGTTATTGTCCACGTAGGACCGCATCACATGTTAACGACTGTTTTAATAGAAAGATTAACAAATGTATAAAAGTATCCTAGAATTATCACTTAAGATACCAGATAAAACAAACTTGATCTATGAAATATTAAAAACAAAAAAACTTCATAATAGTAAACTGAGAATTACCCTAAAATTAATAGAGAGGAGAGAGAGAAATCCCAGCATTTTCTATAAAATCTAGAAAACTACACCAGCATAACCAGAAAATTAGCAGAACACAATGACTACAACTGCTTGTCTGTACTAATTAAAATATAAAACACCATAGTTCATACACATATATGCTATGGTGAGTTTGGATAAACATGGTTGCTTATGATCTTCTTGGTATTTGAGTCTGAACCAGAGCAAAAACATTTGACAATTTGATCAAGCATCATTCTTTTCACTAACCTCTTCTTCACAGGGAAAACACTTCCAGCTTTTGGCTTGAAAATCCATGGCTCAGCCTTGTTGTGGAGTTCCAGCATTTGTTCTTCAAATGGGGTCTTCAACTTCAACTCCATCATGTGCTCCTCCTCTGCTGCATCTGAAACTGATAGTGACCTTGATCACTATAATTGTCCGACTTCTTTGTCTGTCAGAATTACCTGACGCTCTTATTGGATTGATAATGTTTGGCTACAAATGTTGGGATTGGCTCACATATTTTTTATCTATATGTGCCATATGTACGTGTTACAACGATTGAAACTTGTATTGGCGTTGTGGAGTGGGAAGTCTTCAAAGAGAGGACATGATTTGACTGCCACAAGCAAAGTTGGAAGCAGGTTTCGACTTTCTGGGGTTGCATGCAATTGTGCATGCCTTTTCTTTTATGCATTAAATGGAAAATGGATAGGCTAGGTACAACAAAGGGTTTAATAAGGCGTGTGAGTGCTAAAGACCAATTTGGTCTTAGTCGTTGGAGTCAGTTTCATGGGTAGTTGGTGTATGCCTATAACTAAATGCAATATTTGTGCATTTGGTAAGCACCCGGAGTTGAACACACGGGTTGAGAGAAAATCAGAGAGTAAGAATGAAACATCTCTTGGAAGAGAGTAAGTTCTTGGGAAATATAGTGAGAGGGTGTCCAAAAGGTTTTGTGTTTGGATTATGTTGATTAACTCAAGTGTATCTTATACTTGTTATTATCATAGTGAAGAGCAATATATTTTCGGAGACGTTGGCAGGATTTTGCCGAACCTTGAAAAAATTTCAGTGTCTTTATTTTTTGTTTATTTTATTCTACTCAACTGTAGTTTGTGTTGTGGTGCGATTGTCATCTGAATCTGAGTTTTGCACAACCGTGAGCACAACAATAAATCTGTGGAAAACAATGGAACATCTGTGGAAAACAATGGAACATGAAATGCATATGATTGATTGGAAAATTCGATTGGATGCTCTTGAGAAAAATAAAGATTTTCACAATTCAAGTTTTCTCTGTTTGGACAACTTTTTAATAATTTTATTCTTTGATTCTCGTTTTATTTAGTTGATGATTAAAAAGCGAGTACAAATGAATAAAATGAAAGTGTAAAAATTATCATTGTAAGATAGTAAAGAGTTTGTCTGGTATCTAATACCTAGGAGTTAACTGGATTAGATAACTCATAAAATTCTCTGGTATTAATAGTAAATGTAAAGAATTATTTATTTTGAAGAGCTTAGACAACAAAAAAAACATAATGCCTTCTCATCCTACATTTTATAGAGATTGAATTGGATACGGAAAATCCATATTCTACTTGACAAAACATTGCCAAACATCAAATGGTATCATTAACATCAAACCCAGTGTAGTGATTTGTTTCTTTCACTTCGGACTTTACATTATATCATGCATATAGGGGTGGGACCGGAACATCATTTTCTAGGGAATGTACAGAGAAGTATCTTATTATGATTTATGAAAGGAAATATGAGCACCCAGTTTCACGCATGGGTCACTGTGAAGAAAAAAATTTAAGTGTGCTCGGAATGAAGTAGTACATCACATAGTGTATTTTTTCGTATTTCGGATATGCTGAAATTTTTTTCTACTTTCAACTTATCCGTTGATTATTTGATCTGAAAAAAACAAGATTCATGAAATTACCACTACAAGAATATGGAAACGCCTTAAATAGTAGAATGTTTCTTTATTTTCTAGCTTGACATCTCTAACAGTTTTGTATTTTTTTGGCTTATATTGAACCCTTCCAATTGTAAAACGGTAGTCTTACAATTTTAAAAGAGGTATGATATCCATACATCCCATTTTACTTCTCACACACTTTTTTAATTTTCGACCGTCGGATCGGATGAATTGAAGAAGATCAACAAATAGAAATTATCAAGGGGTGTGTGAGAACTAAAATAGGATGTGTGGATAGTACACCCCTTTTAAAATGGTGGTCTTCCAATTTTTCGTAGTTTCTTCCACTCTTTATGAATGACTCTATGAGCATCCAATTTTTACAGTGGTTTAGATGGAGAAGAACTTTGATATGCAACAGAGATTTCATATTGTATCACAAATCAATCGTACACTGTTAAGGGATACCTCCAATGACATCCCCATAAGTTTTCTTCCTCTATCATATGAGAAAGAAGGGAAAAGAGTACAAATGAAAGGAATATTTTTTTTGGGATTATAGCTAACAAGTATGATTTCTCTCATTAGTATCCCATAAAACTGTTATGTTCACTCTAAACCGTTCGTATTATAACTTACAAATTAATTGTATAAGAGAAGAAACATATGTAAAACTTCAGATTAATCATGAATTGGAAAACCCAAATTATGGATTTTATAAGGTTGTTAAAAAATAGATAGAAAGGGCAAAAGAGAACTCACAGCACTATATGACTTGAAAGTCATTGAAATTACAACACACAAATCACCAAGAACACATTAGCAGAATTACAAAAACATTTGCATTGATCTAATCATTGGCTCATATGCTATGGTGGGCTAGGGTAAACGTGGCTGCTGACGATCTTCTTAGCATTTGAGGTTTTAGAGGCTCCAACAGAAGTGTCTGCAACAGACCAAAAACATTGCATAATTTGATCAAGCATCATTCTTTTTACTAACCTTTTCGTCACAGGGAAAACCTCCGGGTTTTTGGTTTGAACATCCATGGCTCAGCCTTGTTGTGGAGTTCCAGCATTTGTTCTTGAGATGGGTTCTTCATCTCCATATCTTTTTTTTTTTTTCCTGTGTTTTATGAGTGTGTTATTGTATGTTTCCGAGTATTGAAAAATTGGAGCCCTTTTTCGAATTTAAATAGGCCAAAAATAACAGAAAAGGCCAAAGAGGGTTGATGGCAGGTCCGTGGAGGGAAGCAGACCATGTGATCTGATCTCGTCACTGTTTTCCTGAGGGTGACATTTTGTATACATCGTCCAATTTGGCACCAAGTCAATTTTTTTTGGAAAATTAGTCCTTTTACAACATAAAAATTAATTCAGAAGAGAGAGTTTGGCAATTTTATATAGCTCGTTATTCAAATTAGTTTAAGTAAAAAAAGATTGTGAGAGATTAACCGTGTTTGGTAATCCTACTTGCATTTTTATAAGTGGTGAGTGGTCATCACCTTATTAATTAGCAAACACAATCCATGATTGGGAATTTTAAGACCATGATCTTCTTAAACTTTTACTAATGCAATTCCTTCAACACCAACAAGTGGATGCATGCTTGGAGCCTTAGAAAAAGTTTTCCTACGTAAGTCTCATTTGATCATCTTCAATTCATTTTTTCTAAAGATTGAAAATTAAGAGAGATGTTTGAAATTTAAAAAAAAAAAGTACATGAGTAGCTCCATTCTATATAATAAATTGATATATAATTTTAATATTTTATAGCAGGAAATGAAAAAATTAAAACATCATAGCCCCTTAAAAAAACCCTCAAATTTCAAGAGTGTAAAATAGTTAACCTTGAAATCAATCATTTTCTTTTCTTCTACTGAATCTCCTATGTCTGTGACATCTCTCCCAATTTCAGTCATGGAATTTCCGTTTGTTAATAAGGCGACGATTACTCATCAATTTTGATGTTAAAAACTTAATATGATTCTGACAGTGAGTATAATACATAGGGTCACATTTATATCACATATTCGTCACATATATGGTGTTATTGAGATCTTTTGTTTGTGTATGTGCACCTCCCCCTAACTACGTTGTATTTAAAAAGAAAAAAAAACTTTTATTTATATCTTGAAGATGAACTTGCATTAACAAAATATGAGTTGATAGAGTTCCTAATTATCATTTGATTAATTTACAAATGTAAGGTGAGTTCCTAACTTGCCCCTGAGATTGAATTATGAAAGTGACGAAAGTATTAAACCTGCAGCATATGGTCAAGTTGAAGGACTTAAATATAAGTCACAAATAAGTTCAAGAATCACAGCTCCGAATTACCCTTCTACAAATTAAGACGTGTACAAGTTGGTAGTCCTTTGATAAACTTGATTAATATGTTCAATAAAAGAATTATTATCTGATTTTACCAATTCGAACCGATACTAAGATGCAAATGCGATAGACAAAGAGGAGAGGGATGCGGAGGGAAAAAAAAAGGGGGAGGGAACCTTGAAAGAGTGTGTGCATGTAACATATCAATAAAATTCCATGAGAGCAGAAGGCCAAAGTTTTCACTCAGAAATAGACCAAAGTCAAGAGTTAAGAGTGACATGTAAAAAAATTACAATATATTCACAGTGTGAACAGGAGCATAAAACCATTAGATTAAAACAAGAGTAAGCAAGCCACACAAAATTAGAAGAGAACGAGGCCACACAAAATTAGAAGAGAACGAGTTGAAAAGGCCCTCGAACTCAAAGTGACTTAAGCAATTTCACGATACAAATCTTGTTTTTGATGGAAAAGATACAAATCCTTAAGTAAAAAAAAATATACGAAATACTCAAAATGGGACAATTTCTTAATCTTCAGACAAAAATAGAACAAACTGGTCATGCACACCATGCACAAAATCAAAATTACTAAAATACCCACATATAAATGGGTTATTCCTCTCATTTTTTTTATTTCTCTCTCTACTCTCTCTCCCTTCCTCTCTCTCTCTTCTCTCACTTTCTCTCTCTACTCTCTCTTCCTTCCTCAGATCTTTGGGCTCTAATTTTGAAGAGATAAAAGTCCAAAAAAAGGTAAGAAGAGTGAGCTGGGCTTTACGTTTACCTCATACCTCTGATTCGAACAAAAGGATGCGAGTGAGAGGTGAGAAGAGTGAGATTAGTTTTGTACCATATTTTCTGTTTTGGCGGGAAAGTTCCATTTTTTTACTAAAGCTTCGACATGCATAGTAAGGTAGGATGTTTAGGTTCAAGTTCCTTCATCAATGATATGGAATAAATGGTTGTTTGTAAAATAAATTAATACTTAAAAGTTAAATTAGGGTTTGTGTTTCATTTTGGGGGTATGGGTTGTAGAATAAATTTCAAGTTTTGACATGCTACAAGACTAGGATGGAACAATTTTTGGTTCAAGTGTCAATTGCAGAAATTTGTGAAATTTTTTCCGTGATGTGCATGTGGTGTGCATATGGTTTGCATGGCTACATCTTAATATAAGAAGCGGGAATGTTCACTAGTTAGGATGCACGTATGTTGTGCCACATAATTTAGCAAGTATGACCACAACCTAGTTGGCCTCAGTGAAAAACCAAATTAAGAAAAAACTTACAAGACATTAAGGGTCATGTGTGTCCGTAAGATAACAGTAACGTGTATCATGTTTTCCACGTGCACGGTTAAGCGGTGGTTGATATACGTAACAAGACTTTTCAAATTGTCATTGTAACTTTATATACATAACAATTATGTTTTAATTGTGTTCACTATACCAATATGTTGTTGTTAAAGTTTCTCTCGTTCTGTGCATATCATGTGTATGTACTGTACATATTATGTGCATGTGGTGTGTGTATATAGTGTATTATGTGTAGATGGTGCGTATTTACATCTTTGATACTCTTCGCATCAACATAGTTTACTACTTTTTTACCTTTGATTCAGAGGCATGCCCTGCAAATACAAAAAAAAGCGAACGGGTTCGTGAAACAATTTTCTTTGATTCAGTTGATTTATTTCGTGCCAGTTCAAACTGCAATTTTTTCAAATCCTAGAAATATTTGAACTCAATCAAATTTGATACCAAATTAAATTAATGAATCTTCAATTCTTCATATAAAATTTAGGTCATTTATTTGATTGCGTCATTTTTCTGATTTCAAAGAGATATCTGTGAGCTATGGGTTTTTGGGTTGAGCTCAGATCTGTGAGCATAACACGTGCATGTCTTGTGAATGTCGTGTACATACAGTTTATGAGCGAGCTTAATACAAAGAGAGCGAACGAGTACGTAAAACAATTTCGTCCGTATCCTTCTCTCTTCCTTCTTTCCACCTTGATTTCTTTCTTTTCCCTCAAATTTATCTCTTCTCCAAAAGGCAACTGACTTTTAATACGTTTTTTTTCATTTAATTGCATCAAAAGCCAAACCCTATTTTAGTGCTTGTAAATTTGGATCGAGAGAGGGAGCAGAGGGAAGGAGGAGACAGAAGAAATGAAAACCCACATATAAATAAGAGAAATGATAAAAAAAATAAAATTAAAAAATAAAATATAAAGGATTTGGGTTTCCTCCAAGAAACACCAAACCAATCACTTCAACTCCAAAAATCCATCAATTAAAAAGAAAAATTAAGCAAACCCAATTCACAAAACCTACAAATGAATACGTAAAAATCAAAGAAGATGAGTGGGTTGGAGAGAGAACTCATGTGTATATTCAAATTGTAGAGAGAGAGAGAGAGAGAGAGAGAAAGAGAGAAAGCTCGGATGAAGAAGATATGTGGGTTAGAGAGCCCTTGGATGAAGAAGATGGGTGAGTTAGGGTTCTTTGAACTAGAATTAGGGAGAGAGATTCTCTCTCTCTCTCTCTCTCTCTCTCTCTCTCTCTCTCCTCTGTTTCTCTCTCTACAAAATAAGAAATGAGAGTTGGAACTTTTGGATAACCCACTTATATGGGAGGACAATTTAATTATTTCAAGGTGTAGGAAAAATCATATTTATGTCTAATTGTTGTGCATGGTGTGTGCATGCCGGGTGCATATTCGAAATGTCATATTTCTGTCCCAAAATTAAGAAACTGTTCTATTTCTGGGTATTTTCTCCAAAAAAAAAAAAAAAAAAAAATTCAAGCAATAACCATACCTAGTATAATGATAAATTTGTATATGGTGCATGAGAAATTTTGAAAAGTAGTCAAATTGTGGGGCACACCGAAGGGCCAACGATTCAAATTTTTAGAAATTAACTCAAAGGGAATTCAAGTCCAATCAAAGTTACACTTTTCTATTTAAGTTGTCTTTTTTTCAACAATCGGTATCAAAGCCTTCTTGATCTAAGAAAATTATATTTCTATTGTTGAATAAAAGAGAACTATCGCAGTAAACTATAGAATATTTTGGAGAAGGAAAAACAACTTCATTCAGCTTTGCCTAACCATTCAAGGTACAAATTACGACTTAAATAAAAAAGCGTAAAACAAACTACCCAAGAAAATAGGAACAACTATTTTCAGGACTCCCAACATGTCTCCAGTTTTGGAGTACTCGTAAAGAAAGGGATTTACTATCCACCTCATCAACAGACTTCCTAGAATAGACAACCCATTATTTATTCAAACATAAGTGAATAACTCTAAATAAATATTAACAACCTCCTTTAAATTGAGCGTTCTTCGGACAATCAGTTTAAACAAAAACCTCAGTCTTTTCGATGATTCTTCGAGCAATCATCCAAGTCTCCTTAAACTGATTTCTGCGGAAACAGTTTAGGACTAAACTTCACTTTAGTCCAATGCAACTACTCAATTCATGGACAAGTGTTCTTGCTGTACTGATACTTGACTAGAGCTTCATTGACATTCTTAACACCAAACTTGACATGAACTTGATGCTGCTGTAAGATCCTGTAAGGGACATCAAGAACAAAA